>NC_091472.1:13265258-13402128 GCF_036971445.1 Narcine bancroftii
TGTACTGGTGGAGGAGGTGGGCATAGACTCTCCCTGTACTGGTGGAGGAGGTGGGCATACACTCTCCCTTTACTGGTGGAGGAGGTGGGCATAGACTCTCCCTGTACTGGTGGAGGAGGTGGGCATACACTCTCCCTGTACTGGTGGAGGAGGTGGGCATAGACTCTCCCTGTACTGGTGGAGGAGGTGGGCATACACTCTCCCTGTACTGGTGGAGGAGCTGGGCATAGACTCTCCCTGTACTGGTGGAGGAGGTGGGCATAGACTCTCCCTGTACTGGTGGAGGAGGTGGGCATAGACTCTCCCTGTACTGGTGGAGGAGGTAGGCATAGACTCTCCCTGTACTGGTGGAGGAGCTGGGCATAGACTTTCCCTGTACTGATGATTGGTGGTGGAGGTGGGCATAGACTTTCCCTGTACTGGTGGAGCAGGTGGGCATAGACTCTCACTGTACTGGTGGAGGAGGTGGGCATAGACTCTCCCTGTACTGGTGGAGGAGGTGGGCATAGACTCTCCCTGTACTGGTGGAGGAGGTGGGCATAGACTCTCCCTGTACTGGTGGAGGAGGTGGTCAGAAGAGGAGATGATGATGATGAAAGGTGGGGTGGGTGGTGAGGGGAGAAACACTTGGCTGCACCCTGAAATGCGCAGTGCCGGTGCTGTAGACTCTACCTGCACTGGTGGAGGAAGGGGGTAGACCGGAGGGAGGGGTGGGTGGGGGTAAAAGAAACACTTGGCTGCACCCTAAGGGCTGTAGCCTCTACCTGCACTTGTTGAGGAGGTGGGCAGAAGGGTGGGAGGGCGGGTGATACTGATGATGAAGGGTGGGGGGAGAAACACTTGGCTGCACCCTGAGGTGCACAGAGCAGAGCCGGGGCTGTTGGCTCTACCTGCACTGGTGGAGGAAAAGGGTGGGGGTGAGGAAAGAAGCACTTAGCTGCACACTAAGGTGCTCGGTGCAGAGCTGGGGTTGTGGGTTCTACTTGCAGAAGTGGGGGTGGGGTGGGTTGGTGAAGGAGATGGGCAGTTGGGGAGAAACACTCGGTTGCACTCTTAGGTGCAGATACAGAGCCGGGGATGTGGGCTCTATGTGCACAGGGTGGGGGTTGGAGGAGATGGGGTGTGGAGTCAGACACTGACAATGAAGGACTCAAGCCCAAGCCTTGGTTTTGTATCTTTACTACATGAAGGGCAGGTAAACCCTGCTTTAAGAATACTGGCTTTATGAAAATTCACTTGTGCACAGAAACCTGTGTTTGCTTTAATAATGGGATTTTGCTTTTACGAAAATTGCCTCCAATAGTAGTCAATGGGTCTTCGCTTTATGAATTTTCAGTTTACGAATGGTTTCTCAGGAACGCTCTCCCTGGCAAAGTGGGGTGTACCTACACTCTGTTTGACCTGTTGAGATTCTCCAGCATTGTGTCTGGAGACTTTTGTGTTTTACTTCTGATGTGTCTGCTGTCACAAGATATAGGAGCAGAAATAAACCCATTGAGTCCGCTCCGCCAGTCTTGTCTTCCCTCCCACTCCTTGGTTTTCTCTCACCATAACCCTTGATACACTGACTAATCAAATCTCTACCTTAAATAAGCCCACAGACTCTCAACTCTAACTAAAGAAACTTTTCCGCATCTCTGTTTTAAATCGACGCCCTTTTATCCTAAATTTATGCTCTCTTATCCAAGACTCCCCTACCATGGGAAACATCCTTACCCATCTACTCTGTCCAGACCTTTCATCATTTGAAATTCCTCTATGTGGCCCCCCCCCCACCCCCTTATCGTTCTGTACTCCCAATAAGTACAGTCCAATAGCTGACAAATGTTCCTTGTCTACTAATTCTTTCATTCCTGGTATAATTCTAGTAAATCTTTTCTGAGCCCTCTCTAATGTTGGCACACTTTTTCTCAAATAAGGCACCCAAAACTGAATACAGTACTCCAAGTGAGGTCTCACCAGTGCCTTATAGTCTTAACATTACATCCTTGCTATGATGAGGGCTGCAATGTGTTTGGGAGAGGGATGCAGATGGTTGGAGGTGGGGGGGGGGTGGTATACTGGCAGTGGGCTTGTACCTGTGCTGCAAGAACCATTGAACAGCACAAAATCAGCCCCTTTGGCCCATCCAGTCTGTGCCAAACTATTCATTTTTATTGTCTTGCCCCCAGACCAAATCCCTCCCATCCAATCTCTTCAATGTCAAAGTGAAACCTGCACCGACCGACAACTGCTGGCTTGATCCACACTCTCATCACCCAATGAGTGAGGTTCCCCTTAAACATTTCATCTTTCACCTTAATTCGCCCACTAGTTCTTGTCTCACCAACGTCGGTGGAAAAAACCTGTTTGCATTCACCTGATTATATACTCAATTTTTGTCCCTCAAATCTCTCCTCATCCTCTAACTCACCAGGGAATAAAGTCCTGATATATCCACCCTTTCCCTCTAACTCAGCCCTTCAAGATTTGGCAGTGTTATTGTAAATTTACTCTGCAATCTTATTACTATCTTTCCCATAGGTTGGTGACCAAAACTGCACACAGTATTCCAAATTTGTACTCACCAGTGTCTGGTACAAATTCAATTTAACATCCTATCCCCTGTTGTCAGGGCTTTGATTTATGAAGGCCAAAATGTCAAAAGCCAGCTTTATGACTCTATCAATTTTTGAAGGAACTAAGGATATACATTTCCAGATCTTTCTGTTCTGCCGTACTCCACGGTTCCCCACCACTTACAATGTAAATCTCAAAGTGCCAAACGTTGCATTTGTTCACATTAAATTCCATCTGCCATTTTGCAGCCCATTTTTTTTTCAGCGGGTCCAGATCCCACTGCAAGCTTTGAGAAACTTTCTTGCTATTCGCAACACCCCCAATCTTAATGTCATGTGCAAATCTGCTGATCCAATTTACCACATTATCATCCAGATCATTGATTATAGATGACAAAACGGCCCCAGCACCAATCCCTGAGGCCCACCACTAGTCTCAAGTCTCCAGCCAGAGAGGCACTCTGACGCCTTCCACAAAGCCAATGTCTAATTCATTTTACTACGTTAGCCTGCATGCCAAATGACTGAACCAGTCTCCCAAGCAGGACCTTGTCAAAGGCCTTATTGAAGTCAACTCCACTGCGTTCATTAACTTTCCAGATAACCTCCTTGGAAAAACTCTTAAGATTGGTTACAGATTTATTGTCAAGAGTACATACATGACATCCCATACAACTCTGAGGGCTGGATGTGAAAGAGGGTACTGGGGTGCTTGTGGCACTGTTTTCTTTCTTTGGCTTGGCTTCGCGGATGAAGATTTATGGAGGGGTAATGTCCATGTCAGCTGCAGGCTCGTTTGTGGCTGACAAGTCCAACGCGGGACAGGCAGACACGGTTGCAAGGGAAAATTGGTTGGGTGTTGGGTTTTTCCTCCTTTGTCTTTTGTCAGTGAGGTGGGCTCTGTGGTCTTCTTCAAAGGAGGTTTCTGCCCGCCGAACTGTGAGGCGCCAAGATGCACGGTTTGAGGCGATATCAGCCCACTGGCGGTGGTCAATGTGGCAGGCACCAAGAGATTTCTTTAGGCAGTCCTTGTACCTCTTCTTTGGTGCACCTCTGTCACGGTGGCCAGTGGAGAGCTCGCCATATAACACGATCATGGGAAGGCGATGGTCCTCCATTCTGGAGACGTGACCAACCCAGCGCAGTTGGATCACTGTCGTGATTGCAGGATGGGTAAGTTTGCACCTTTCACAACATCCCGTTGATTATTTAAAGTCGGTGCACCAATCCCATGCGGAAATTGGATTGTTTCTTATATTCTGCACCTGTCATCCTTCCGCCTGCATCATAATCAAGTGAACTTCAGCCAGTCCAATGTTTCTGCGTAACTGAAATCCTGAGCCTTTAGCAACATCCCTGCAATAAAGTTCTGGAATGTCCTCCTAAATCTTTGGACCCACTGCTGATGTGGACACAGTGTAAGAGTCATTTGCAGAACTGGGTTTAAAGGGGCCATGCACTGGTTGAGATTGATAAACTGCAAAACTGTTGCATTGATGCTCTTCATATAGTGGATTTTGAAATTGAAAACAAAGTGATGGCAACCTTTAAAGTTGATAGATTTCTATCTTCATCACATCTTTTATCTGTTTGCTGGTTTGACATGTATGCGATGTGGTGACTGCATTTTTGTTGAAGTTTGGGGAGCTTGGCAATATCACAATGAGATGACAGAATGTTTGCATCTGACTGGAATTTGAGCAACATCAGGATTGTTTGGGCATGCCCTCTCCAGGTCTTAAAATCTTCGAAGTTTAATGCCACAGCAGGTTCCGATTCAACCCATCAAGTATGCGTCAGCTTCAACTAGACCAACCCCATCAGTTCCAGTTCCTGCTCCCCACCCCCCAACAGCCCTCCAAATGATTTCATTCATGCTTATTCAATTCTCTCCTGATCTGTTTCCAGCACTTTACAAGCAGAGAATTCCCGCCATTAATGGTGTTTCTTTTCAGTGCTTGACTAATTGTTAGGGGAATGGTGGGCTTCCTCTGCCTGTCATAATGGTTTACACCAGTCTGATCTCTCCTTGACCTCCCTAGTTACACAAGTCTAATATTGCAGGTGAAATTTCCTGATCCCTGGAACCGTCTTAGTAAATGTGCATCTTGTCCAAGACCTTTAGGCTTGTTTGAACAATGAATGCAAAAGGGATTTTAGATGCTGGATTCTGGGACATAAAATACACAGTAGGTCAAACAGTATCTTTGGACCCAAAAGTGTATGTTGATGTTTCTACATCAGGACAATAGATGCTTTGACACGGTTGACTGCCTGTTGAATTGCACAAATGACTAGAGGGCACTTGGCAAGTTGGTTGGTGTCAAAAGGGATGGGTAGGCCTTTGAGGGAATTATTTGGATGGCTTTGGTAAGAAAGTAGTAGAAATGTTGATTGGATTTCTCTCTACAGGGAGCCAGCGGCATTGTCATTCTCAAAAATACTGTCTGTGATGAATTGCACACAAGAAATGCTAATAGGAGTTGGAGATGTGCCAGTTCCAGAGAGCTCTCAAAAATGGATATACCTCCTCTGTGATCCTGCGGGGAAATTTCTCTGCACCTGAATTTAAATTTGTTGCTCTCTTGCGTGTAAACTTGACTGATTTGCTTGGAAACTTGCCAGTTTTTTTTTTGCTTTTTATCCTGGTCTTCCAGAAAGAAAATTGTAAGAAAATAATTCTTGATCTCTTTGTTATCCCTGATCTCTTTGTTATCCCTTGGAAGTATTTGCAGGAATATTTGTTCGTTGTGGTCTTCGTGGAGTGGGGGGGGGGGGGGGGAGAGTAAATTAGATTACCATAGTTCTTTGCAAAGTCCAGTCAACTAGTTATGTCCAGAAATTTTAAAAAAGGGAAAATGCAATGAATACTCTGCAGGTCAGACAGTGTCTGTGGATATTGAAAGTGTTCACGCGTCGAATCAGTGATCTTTCAAACGTGAACATTTTTCTCTCCCAACAGATGCTGCTTTGATCTGCCGACCTGGACCGTTTTGCGTTTACTTTGCAGATTTACAGTTTGCTCTCTGATTGTTGCAGTCAGAAATGTACAAAGAAATCCTTTCAGCCTTGACTCAATTCGGGCAATATTTATTGAGTCTGGTATTGAAACTGGATTGTATCTCACTTTTAATTGCTTTTTTATGTGTATATAGAATTTTGAATGATTAGAAGTAAGTAATTGGCTATAATTTAGGTAATGGGGTGGATTGTGACTTCACACAAGGCTTTATACTGTAGTTGTTTTTAAAGCTATTACAGCCCCAGGTTAACTAATGATAATTCATTGCTGTGGCAAGTTGACATAATTGCACAAGTGTTCCAAACTTCCACTGACTTCTGCATTTGAAAGTTTGCCGACATGGTTGCCAAGAGGTCTAGCTAATATTTAGACAATGCCCCTAGCCTTAGACTCCCCAAACAGAAGTAATGATGCCCTCGTACCTGGCCGTGATGCAGTCGGCAGCACACTTTCCATGACACATCTACCAAAGTTTTCGATATCATACCAAATCTCCATAAACATCTGAGGAGTTGCTAATTCATTCAAATTGCATGCCACCTTCAAAGGTGCATTTGGTCTTGATTCATCGTGCAGGAAAGGGAATTATTGGGAACAATCAGATGCAACAGGTTCTGCCCCTTTTCTTCTTCTTTCTTCTTTGGCTTGGCTTCGCGGACGAAGATTTATGGAGGGGGTAAAAAGTCCACGTCAGCTGCAGCCCCTTTTATATGATGGTAAATTACATGATGTGAAGCCTGTCCCCAGAAATGATGCCCCTGTTTTGAACTCAAAAGTGAACTCGGTGGGTCGAGAGCATGATTTGGAGACAAAGGATGATTGATGTTTTGGGTCGGAACCCTTCATTAATGCATTTTGAACACCTCTACTGCCTTGTTGCGTTTTTGTTAAATAATACTCTTGTCATTTTTCTTGCTGCTCTTCACGTCCTAATTTTTAGTGCTCACCTTCTGGCATTTGTGATCTACACCCATGTTGAGCTCTTGTCTTTGTCAATTCCCCATCATAGATGCGCAGAAACATTGCTGGAAGAAAAGCAATAAGATTACGTTGTTAATATTGGGAAATTGTTGAGGCAACTTGCTGTTGAAATGTCTGATTAATGTGGCTTTTTAATCATTTAAGTTTTACTTTCCTCTGTAAATTCAGGAATTTATGACCTTTAGATCAAATAAACCGTATGTTCCTTTAAAAATGTGATGCCAGTATACTAGTGCATGTACTATTTAACAACTTTATTCTTAAAGATAATATAAAGCTCTGAAATAAGCCATTCAGCTCACTCAAACCTCCTCCTGCAGCGGCCCTTCGCCGTTCCCCCACGGGGCCTCACAAAATGAAGGATGAACGCGACGGTCCAGCAGGCTGCACGAGGCCCGCAGCGCTGCCCTCCAATTGGACACAACCAAAAGAGCTTAACTGGCCTATCAAGGAAAGCGGATCACAAACACACCAGTCAGTGCTGAGAGGATTTTGACTACGCCCCTCATCTTGAGAATAAAAGCAGGGCTGTGAGCCCAATAAAGTCGAGTGTGTCAATTACACCCAAGTGTGGTTCGTGTCTCTCTTTCTGGGAACAGCGTGTTCTTTCTGAGCTAACCTGCTTACAGCTATAACCTCTCCTGCGCTATAGGCTCCTCAGAGCCGTAGCTTGTGGCAGCTACCTACACTCCCATATTACCATCTAATATTTTCTCTCTCATGCATTCATCTTGTTTCTCCTAAAATGCATCTGCTTTTTCTCAATTGCAGTTTGATGGTGTGTTCCACATTCAAACCACTGAGTAAATCTGTTTTCCCCTTGTCCACCACCTTTGTCTGACTTATTAAACTTAAATTTTAATGGAAATGACATGCCAATATGCTTTAAAGCTAAACTGTCCATCTTTATTTTTAATTTGCTTTATTTCTCACTTATTCATAGGTTTTACTCATCCCAGATCCTGAAATTGCAAGTAGTCACCTAAACTCTTTCCTACCTGCTGTCACTTTAGGCACTTGCTCGAGCTTTGCACCATTGTTTCTAAATCGTCCCTCAGCCGAGCATAACAAGCAGTTCAATTTATTGCCCCGAACTGCAGGAATCACTTCAGTTGCAAAAAAAAAAGCGCAACCCTTAGTTCTGGTGTGACAGTTGTGGCTCAATTGATAGCATTCTTGCAAGCTCCAAACCCTACATTCGAGTCCAGAATGCTGGAGTGCAGCATTGAAATGTTGCCCTGGCAGAGGTGCGTCGTTGAAATCAAACATTATTTGAGGCCTTGCCTGATCTCTTTGGTCAGTAAAAGATCCCGTGACACTAGTTCAAAGGCCAGTTGAGTTACCTCTGATCTTTTGGCCAATATTTATCCAGCATATAATAAAAATAATTTAGTTTATTCCAAATTTGGTCATTGCTGTTTACCAAATTTGCAGTTTGGCTGGAATCTTTCATGCATTGCAACAGTGACTACAATTTAAAAGTACTTAATTGTCTGTAAAAAGCCCTTCAGTATTTCTTATCATAATGTGTCCATTATCTGGTTTTGACAAGCCACATGAATTTCTCTTGGCACAGCAATCTTGGCATCTTTCCGGCAGTTTAGAGCCATGGGTCAATCCAGGCAGTTTAAGTAGGAATAATTTCATAATTTTACAAAAACAAATCAGGCAGGGAAAAGTCTTGTCATTTTCAGAGCAAATTTGAGACTTGGTAATAATTCCATTGATTTATTCACAATTGAAAATGTGGAGCCAGTTTTATTTAGTTGTTTCTCTATAAATTATTTCCCGTGTTCGGTCAGCCTAACCTAATCCCGTTTGATGTTTAGCAGACAGGTGGGCAATACTCTCCCATGTTGCTGCCGATGGTGCCATTGTTTGCCTTTGGGTATGACTCTCCAATTTCCTCCGTTATCCCCCCCACTCATCTGTAAAAAGATTGCATTGATATAAAGCTGATTGCCATTGTGCCCCTTGAGTCCATTTAATTCGAGGCTTAGGATTTCTCATCTCGTGTTACAGTATTCCAATGTGGTTTAGTCAAATTTAGCTTTAGAATTAATTGGAGGGAAAGTGGATCACCTTGAAAGAAAATTTGAAGTTTCAATGTAGATTAGTCTTCATTTTAAACCTTGAATGTTTTTTCTCTGCCTTCTGTTAATGGTGCATGTGAGGTCTGTTTCATTGAGCACCGTGGGAGTGGATGCAAAAATACCTTGCTCGGGCAGCAAGACCTTTTGCTGTCAAGCACGTGCTTCCATTGTTTGAATGGGAGGCTACTTAACAGGTGTGTAATGTCTGCCAAGGCTGGATTCCTAGCCGCCCACATCAGGCTTGGCGAGCACACTTCCAAACAATGCCCGAATTGAAGAGTGGCTAGTGCAATCATTAATTTCACTTGGAAGTTTAGACATTCCAGAAGTACTGGATTTTATCTGCACATCTTCAGGACTGTTGATTATTTTGCGGTTGTGGATTGGCGTGTAACAATGACAGTACATGAACACTTCCTCTCTGAAAGCTGGGTGAGTTTGTAGCATGACTCAGTTGACACCCCACAAACGGTCCACCTTCTCGATCAGTGCATTCGGGAAGATGTTGATGTACCCTGTGACTTCAGCACTGAAGTTTGGTACCATTTTGTACAGAGCAGGCAGCTTGACTCAGAGCCCATCAACTTCCCGAAATGTTTGCTCCCACACTGTAGTTGTATCCTATCAGACTGTTCCTTCCACATTGCAAAGGGTAAATCTTGGAACTCCCTGGTGAATGACACTAGCAGTAGAGACAGACTTCAACAATTCAAGTTTGCTGTACACTCACACATTCTCAAGGATGGGTAATCAAATGCTGGCCATTTCATTGATGCCCACAGTCTTAACTCTTCCAAATCTCCATTGGCTTTGCGAAATTTTGGGAAGATGTCCAAAAATGTATCAATGCAAGGCTTTCTTTATCTATTTGCTATTCCTCCTTTCCACCTCACAGTGACATCCCTTATCTTTCCGCTGTTGGTAGTTTTATTAGGAGTAAATTGTCTCCAGAATGGAGGACCATCGCTTTCCCAAGATCGTGTTCTATGGCCAGCTCTCCACTGGCCACCGAGACAGAGGTGCACCAAAGAAGAGGTACAAGGACTGCCTAAAGAAATCTCTTGGTGCCTGCCACATTGACCACCGCCAGTGGGCTGATATCGCCTCAAACTGTGCATCTTGGCGCCTCACAGTTCGGCGTGCAGCAACCTCCTTTGAAGAAGACCGCAGAGCCCATCTCACTGACAAAAGCCAAAGGAGGAAAAACCCAACACCCAACCCCAACCCACCAATTTTCCCTTGCAACCGCTGCAACCGTGCCTGCCTGTCCCGCATCCGACTTGTCAGTCACCAACGAGCCTGCAGCAGACGTGGACATACCCTTCCATAAATCTTCGTCCGCCAAGCCAAAGAAAGAAAGAAAGAAGAAAAATTGCCTGCAAGGCATCCTCAAGTTAAGGTGCTGGATACCCAACTGCTCTTTTCCTTTTTATCTTGAATTTGGGGCCAATTGTGTCTTGCAAAAATGATTTAAAAAAAAAAAAATTAATGTATAATTCTGAAAGGCTAAGGAATGACAAGATAAGCATGGTTTCTTGTCTGACAAAACCTACAGCAATATTTTCTGAAAACCACATGCAGGCTAGACAAATGAGGTGCAGTGAATGTATAGTTGTATTTTTGAAAGCCTTTGACAAGATGTCGCATGTGAGGCTGCTTAAGAAGATGGGAGCCCAATATTTTCTGAAAACCACATGCAGGCTAGACAAATGAGGTGCAATGAATGTATAGTTGTATTTTTGAAAGCCTTTGACAAGATGCCGCATGTGAGGCTGCTTAAGAAGATGGGAGCCCGTGGAATTACAGGCAAGTTACTGACATGGGTTGAGCATTGGCTGATCGGCAGGAATCAGTGGGAATAAAGGGATCCTATTATGGTTGCCTGCCGGTTTGCAGTGGTGTTCCATAGGGTTAGTGTTGGGGCCGCTTCTTTTTATGTTGCATGTTAATGATTTGGATCGAGGGAATAAATGGCTTTGTGGCCAAGTTTGCAGATGATACAAAGATGGGTGGAAGGGGAGGTAGTGAGGAGGAAACGGAGAGGCTGCAGAGAGACTTGGATCGATTAGGAGAATGTGCAAGGAGGTGGCAAATGAAATATAATGTTGGAAAGTGTCCAGTCATGCACTGTGGTAGAAGGAATAAAAAGGCAGATGATTATTTGGAGATGGAGAAAATTCAAAATTCAGATGTGCAAAGTAACTTGGGAGTCCTCAGGCAGGATACCCTAAAGGATAACCTCCAGGTTGATTTGTAGTGAAGAAGGCAAATACAATGTTGGCATTCATATCTCGAGGAATAGGATACAAGAGAAGGCATATAAGAGATGGATGTTGAGTCTTTATAAGGCACTGATGTGGCCTCATTTGGAGTACTGTATACAGTTTTGGACATTGGAGAGAGAGGTGTCAGAGAAGATTCTTGGAGTGAAGGGATCAGCGTAAGAGCAATGTTTGATGGCTTTTTGAATATTTTATTTTAATTTTCATAGACTTGCCAAATAAACATAATTTTTTTAACATACGTACACCCTCGTATAACTGAAAGTACAGTCAATTAAATTACATAAATTACAAAATGAAAAATACCCCGTAAATCCCCCCTCCTCTTTTCCCCCTCCCAGTTTATCTTTACCCCTGCCCCTGGCACCAATAACTGAGCTATTGGCGCCAATCCCCCCCCCAGCCATTTTGAGATGTGCCCAATGCACCCATCTACCACTTGTACCCCCTTCCCTTTCCTTGAGCTCCCCGTCTTCGTTCATACTTTAATATGCATTAATCTTTAAACATTAACAATTTTAAAAACATATTCCCCTGATATTCCTCACAATTACAAGATTTACAGTCCATCTTTCCCCAATTCCCTCTTTCCACCTTATTTACATTTAATCCCGAAGTAGTGGCAGGGTTCTTACAAAGTTCACGGCCTCCCTTGGATCCTTATAAGGCTCTTTCCCCTCCCCCTTCTCTATCTTCACCGTTGCTGGGTGAAGGAGGGGAAACGCGATTCCTTTTTGTGTGGCTCTTTTTAGCTGGGTCAAATTCCCCCTGCGTTTCAATAGTGCTGCGCTTATGTCTGGGTAGAATAAAAATTTCTTCCCCTCATTCCACTAGACCCCTTCTTCCCCCCCACCTTCACACCCAACACTGCTGCCCGTAAAATCCTCACTCTATCCTGGTACCGAAGGAGCCTTATCAGGATTGTGTGAGGCAGTTGGTTTGGCCCCAGGCCAAGGTGGGGGGTGGGTGCGAGAGACCGACCAGTCAGCCCATTCTATTTCCAGGTTATTTCCAATCCAGTATATCTTGGATCCACTTTTTCAGGAACTCCACCATGTCTCTCCCCTCCTCCCCCACCCACAATTTTACCATATTTCTCTTGCTGATGGTTTCTATCTTCTCCTACATCCTTACCCTATCCCTTTCGTTCTCTCTCTCTTATCCAATCTTTCTTCCACTCTCTCAATTCTCTCTTCCCTTTCAGATACCTTTTCTGTCAGGTTTTCCAGCCTTTCTTTGTTTGCCTCCTGCCCTGCCATCGATGTCTTCAAAGTTCTTTTTATCTGGCCAATGGCCTCCAGTATCTCTGGCAAAAGGCATCAGGCCCTCTGACCCCTTTATCTGTCTTTCCCATCCCTGTAATGTCTTTCTTTTATTCTCTTGCTTTTCCCCCTTCCTCTTTCCCCATCTCCACCTCGCTTTCTGACTCCAGGCGGCCCCACCACATTACTTTCCCACTGAATCCCTTCTTCTGAAGTTCTCCAGGCCCGACACCTCGAACGCCCTCCTCGGCTCTGCTCCCCTGACCTCGGGTCCCAAAATCTCCTGTGCCTGACAGCGCTCCTGTTGCTACCTGCATCACCATCGGCTCCTCCTTGGCTCGGTTCCCTCAACCTTGGGTCCCCGAACTGTTCATGCCTGTTGATGCCATCAGCTTCACCTCGCCTTGGCCCCTGCGACCTCGGGCCTCCGCATCTCCTGCGCCCGACAGCGTTCCTGCCATCGACTTGGCCTTGGCTAGGCCCCTGCGACCTCAGGCCTCTGCCTCTCCCGCGCCCGACAGTGCTCCCGTTGCTTCGGTCATGCCCTTCCTCCAGCCCCCTCAAGATCCAACCTTATCGGGGCTTTCCTGTTTCTCCCTCCCGGGCGCGTCTTGTTCTCTCAAAAAGCTTCAGGGTTCCGCTGTCGCTGCTGCTGTTTTCTTGTTAGGCCCTGGGTTGGCCTCTCCACCTCCATCACGCGGTGAGTCTCTTCCTCCATTCTGTCTCTTTTTCCCCATCATTTTTCTTTCACTTTTCACTTTTTCTTCTATTTGTATTCTTGGTTGTCTTCCTTTTTGGGATCTTTTTTTATTTTAGGGGATCTTGGATCTATCCTTGATTCTCTTTTCTTAGGGGAGCTCTTGGATCACTCTACAAGCCACTCACTGCCATATCTTACACATTTGATGGCTTTTGGACTGTTTTCTTTGGGGATGTGGAAAGGCCTGGGCAGAATGAATGTGGCACCGTTGTTTCCCATGGTAGGAGAGACTGGGCTAGAGGGCACAACTTCAGGATTGAAGAGTGCCCATTTAAAACAGAGATGCAAAGGAATTTATTTAGCCAGAATTTGCAACCATGGGTAGCTGTGGAAGTCAGGTTGTTGGGTGTATTGAAGGAAGAGATTGATAGGTTACTGAACAGTCAGGGTCTCAAGGATTGGGTCGAGTCAGGGGAGTGGGGCTGAGTGGGAGAATGGGTCAGCTCATGATGAAACGAGCCAAATGGCCTACTTCAGCTCCTATATCTTCATGAATAAAGATACTGAATTGTTGTCTGGTGCATAAATGAAATCTCCTTTTGATTTTTGATTTCAGTCTGCTTCTGTGTTCTCCAATACATTCCAGGACCCGAGCTGGTGAAGTGTAGAAGCTGACTAAGGGCATGGCTTGCCAATGGATTCATAAATGCTTTATTGCCTCTGCTCAAATAAAGCACATTAGGGTTAGGGTACCTGAGGTCTGTTTGGACCTATTCTCAGATGCCAGGAAAAGAACATTACAATAATTTACATTCTATAGGTCTTTCAACATCCCAAAGAAAACAGTCCAAAAGCCAGCAAATGTGAAAGATATGGCAGTGAGTGGCTTGTTGGGTGATCCAAGAGCTCCCCTAAGAAAAGAGAATAAAGGATAGATACAAGATCCCCTAAAATAAATAAACAATGAGGATTGGATAAGTAGGCCAATAAGGAAGAAATATGACACATTCTTTAGAGTATTGGCTCTCAGATTGATTGCCCCCCCCCTCCCCCCACTTCGATATAGAGGAACTGTAGCAATCTGTCTTAGCAGGGAAATGAATGTGATCAAGGAAGTGGGACATGGCACAGGCACATTCTTTTTTAAGTAGATCTAATTGATGCTTGTTGTCCACAGTGCATTTGAATCAGGGGGAATGAGGCAATTTGTGCCATAAATGAACCAATTGACTTGAATGATCCTGTTTTATTTTGTATTGGGGTGCCGCTGAGGATAATGTATTGAAACAGACCGGCTTGTTGAAAATTGTCATTGCACAGCTGTGTGCATTCAGTTATTTTGCGAGTCTATAATTAAAACAAGTGCAGAATAAGAGCTTCTGGCTCATCCCTGTAATGTAGCATTGCTACATTTCATGGTAAATCGCTTATTACATTTGAGTGTTGAAAATACAATTTATGGGATGTTCGTGTTGGTAATTTTTATTGGCTTTTTGGAATCTCTGGGTATCCAGAATCTTGTAAACTCAATCTAGTTTGGTTCAGAGGAAAATGAAGCTGAAGTGGGTAGGTTGTAATTCCTGCCATTTTCTGCACAAATGTTTTTAAAAAAACTTTGGTTGATCGTGGGGCTCCTTTATAACCAAAGATTGCAAGTCTCTAATGGTGAAAGTCCATCTTTTCATTAGTGTGGACAGTATTTTGGCTTTTTATTTGTCCTCCAGTGATAAATTGGTAGTGAGGTCTGTTCTCCTGGTACAGAACAGAAGGCCTGTAGATGCAGTTACAGATCACTGAATGAGCTGGGTTGTGTTCTTGGCATCAACATGAGCTTTGATTTTTTTTTTTAATGTTTTTTTTTGATGCTTCCCCAGCTGCTGTTTATATTCTGCAATGATCACTGAAGCGAGAGATGAATTGCACAGTGTTGCTGTGTTATTCTGTGCCAAGGATTCAAATCTTGCTCAGCACTTAGGGCAATACACAAGCGTTGAAGAAACTCAGTAGGAAATGCATTATCTATAGGAAGTAAAGGGCATCCTACCTTTTGGGTCTATCTTGATGAAGGGCTCAGGATCAAAATATTGATTACTCTTATTGATGCTGCATTATCAGTTGAGTTTTCCCAGCACTTTTGTGTATTGTACTACAATCACAGTGTCAGCAGACTTTCCATTATAACAGCACTTGGGGGTTTGCATTTGTAATGCCTTTGTAAAGGTGTTAAATTAAAACCATTGAATTAATATTTTTGTACTCGAACAACCTTCTGCTTCAGTATTATCTTAAGACATGCCTTCCATTTAAAATGATAAACCTGATATCAAATCTCACAATCGCCTTCCCTGTTTTCTGTAACCATCTACACCCTTCTTGAATTCTTAGCATTTTAGACCTTGTGTTTTTAAGCTCTGATATTCCCTTCCTAAATTTGGTGTCTTCTCAATCTTTGATCATTTAGTGAACTCTCTCAAACCTACCTATTTGACCAGTGCCCCATTCAAAGAGGAGAATCAAGGTTATCATAGATGGAACAGGAATACGGGGCCAATGGGTTTACCGGGACAATTGGGTTTGTGGATCAGTGTCCTATTGTCACCTTGAAGTGTCTCCATGTAACATTTTGTTTGTTCTTTTGAAGCACCTTGGTAAATTCGGCAATGTTATGTTTGTAAAATGATGTTGCTTTCACTGAAAGGCCACACTTTCGGTATTAAACCAGGAGAACGGGGAGCGAAGATGCAGTGCTGCTCTGAAGGGTACTGTTACGAGCCCAGAGGACCCCAAAACCCAGCAGCAAAAGATATTCACCAAGACAAATGTTCACTTGAACAAAAGTTGCTTTTAATTATCTTTAAACATGAAAATAGAATCACACTTTAACTTATCACTATTGACTAACTTCACCTACTTAACCCCCCTCTAATTCTAAGCGCACGTGTCTGTAATGTGTGTGTAAGTTCAGAAAAGTTCTTTGGTTCACAGTCCAATCTCACTTCTCATTCCTCCAAGTTCACTGGTTGCAAGCAATTCTTATACTGTGCACAGAATTTAACATTTATAAAGTTCCCCAGGCTTTGGCACTTGAAAGGTAAATGGTTACCACTCAGGAAGGTTCTTGTCGGTTTTCAGAGAGAGATTTGTTGTTCCTTTTTAATCAGCCACTTCAGTGTCTTGCTGAAGAAACTTGCCACTTCAGGGTTCTCCAGATGATAACCTCTTTCTTTCAGGTCACCACAGAGTTCCTTTTTGTTTCTCTTATTCCAAGTGAAACGTTAGACAGCCAGTCCTCTTCTCTTGCATGAACCACAGGAGCTTTGACCAGGTTGAAATAAGAACTCACATTCTGTCTTCAAAATGGGGTTTTCCACAAGCTTGCCAGCTTGTTCCGTTCCAGTCCCACCTGCTGTGGCTGGCTGTGACACTGTAAAATCTCTCTCTCTCTCTCTTTTTGACTCTCTGCTTGCCAAACCACATGATCTTCTTAGAACAGCTCCAAACAATCTGTGGCTCCAACAAGACATTTTCATCTGTTGCCTTTTTGTAAACAACAATCCATTAGTGAAGTCTCTTGGGCACTCTCCAAAGCTCTTGCAAAGGCTGTGGGACTGATATGTCAAGCATGGGGCAGAGCTCCAATATTTCAGATATAATCTATTATAAAGTGTTGGTATGTGACCTACTCTAACAAACCTTTCCCAGTTTATCTTCCAAAAGCATATCTATATACTCGGTCACAGGGCATCTGCCGGTTCTAATGCCAGAGGCTCCATACAGGCCTTAAAAGGCCTTTTAAAGGAGATTATGGTGTTTCTAAATAGAATCCTGCTATGCTGTGGTCTGCACTAAAGATGGAAGTGCCTGTGCTCAGCAGTGGCCACGAGGAGTTGCAGACTCTGGGGGAGCAGCAGACTGGCACAGGGCACCAGAAACAGGGAGAACACCCTTCCCACCCCCTGTTGAGAGGGAGAAACATTGCGTCTACCCTGTAGTACAGTGACTGCAGCAGCAGACAAGTGAGGGGTTCAGTGACTGAGGGACCCACATGGGATGAGAGTGACTTGCAATATGGGTTCTGCATGGGCTGTGGTGTGCTGGAGACTGGCTCAAGGGAATCAGGTATCAGAGCCGGGATTCAAGGGGGTGTTGAAGGCAAGAAGGGCTCATGGAGGGCCTCGGGTGCTGAAGGCTTCCTGATCACATCGCGGGTTTGGATCTGGAGCTTGGGATAAGAATGATCGAACAAGAATGAGTGCTGGAGAGGCTGCAGGAGTGTTGGAGGCAAATCCATGGACACTCAGTATCTCTAAAGGGACTCTCTTTTGCTTCTCTTTCTCTCGAACTGTAAGGGATGCCGAACAATACTCATGCGGACTTTTTGTCTTGTGGCAGGCAAAAGTTAAAGTATATCATGTTATAATTTAATGTTAACATTTAATAAGTGTTTTTAATTTATTATTACGTGACAATAAAAGGAACCTTGAAACTGGACATTGGATATCTGGTCTGTTGCGGGGAAATGTTCTTCAGGTACAGCATCCCTATGGATCTAGCATAAGAATAAAATCTACCAATATTCCTAGGAAATTTCTAAAAAGAACTATCTGCGAATTGGTGCTACCATGTATTATCGCAAAGATGATGGGGCGAAAAGGGAAATTATAATGAAAATAAGCTGTGATTAATATTTACATTTGCAAAAGCTTTGTTTTTCTGACAAGTCAAATGCAGATCAATGCAGATTATGTAATGTCCTTCACAATTTGAGATGACTGGAGGTAAACAAGGAAATATTTTGTGAAGCGTTGTCATTTATTTTAGAAGCCACATCAAAGTGTGTGCAGACATCTGACAGCAGCTGAACTATTTTTACCTGAAGTTGCTTAGGAGGAAAACAGTGGTCAGGACACTTCTTGTTCTTCCTTTGCCTTCACCTGAAGGAATAATTAGGACCTTAGATTAATGTCTCAGCTGAAAAAGACCCCCTGACAGCATGGCTTTTTGTGGCAGTTTTCATAGTGGGCCTGTGAATCTCTGGTGGGTTGCAGACATTAAAAAAAAAGGGCTGCTCTCTCTGCTTTTTCAAATAAATCTTGGTTCAAGGACTGTGGAGTTGCTATTACTGGGTTGTATGGAGAAATATTTGGTTAAACTTGGTTGAATAAGGAGAAATTGTAAACTTCTGCTGTGTAGCATTGGAGTTGTCTAGAATTTTCTGATCCTTTCTCTGGAATGAAGTTGAACACACTGTTTTTCTGACTCAACTGCGAATCTGCCCTAAGATTCCTTAAATGAGTCACTGATTGACTGTACTGTTGAGGAGTCTGATGGTGGAGGGATATCATCTGTTCCTGAACCTGGTGGTGCAAGTGTTGTGGCACCTATACCTCTTGATGGTTGCAGTGAGGACAGAGCATGTGCTGGGTGGTGTGGATCCTTGAAGATCGCTCCTGCTTGCTCTCCAACGGCAGCGTTTCCTGTAGGTGCTCTTGATAGTGGGGCAGGATTGGCCTGTGACGTCCTGGGCTGTGTCCACTACCTTTTGGAGGGCTTTATGCTCAGGGCTATTGGTGCCCCCGTATCAGACCCTGATGAAGCTGGTCAGCACGCTTTACACCATGCATCATTAGTAATTTTCCAGGGTTTCTGATGTTTTTGCAAATTCCTGAGGAAGTAGAGGTAGTGACGTGCTTTGCCAGGAAAGATCCTCTGAGATGGTGACTCCCAAGCATAGATTGGAAAGGTCGAATGTTTAAGTAGATTCTTCACTTGATATGAAGACAAAACTGTCATTCATTGTCCATCCTGAACAGCTGACTTTCTTGCCAGGCCATTTCCGAGGAAAGTTAAGACCCATGCACATTGATGCCTCAGCCAGGTAAGGGGAAGGTGGCTAATCTCCTTCTCTAAAGGACATTGGTAAACAAGATTGTCCAGTGGTATCATTGTCAACGTTGCTGATACCTGGAGGTGGGAGAAACTTGACCTGGAGGTCGAGCTGCGTCAGTCGGCCAAAAAGAATGGTCAATATTTTGGCTTGAAACCCTTCATTGTCACCTGATTTATAATTCCAGATTTATTTAATTTAATTCTCCAGCCAATGTGACAAGCGTGATCTCTCGCCTTAGAATTATTAACCCAAGCCTTTTGGTAGTACAGACACAAAGCCCAGCATGAAAATAATATAAACCAGCAATGCTGTGTTTTTGGGGGTGGGGGGGGGGGGCGGTGGAGAGGGGAGGGATTAAGACTAAGAATGAGGTCAGAAGCTTCAATGTAAACAGCTCTACAAAGCTCTACAAGTGCATTTGGAGAGTTTTCCATGCACAAGCTACCAGTATGTGCAGGTAACCTCTTTACTTCATTGAACCCACAAGCATATTGAACAAATCTATAGCCCTTGTTTCAAAGAATTATCTGCATTTTTATAAGATTAAATTTGTTTCAACTTATTCCATCATCTCTCCTTAATTTATTAGTGGTTAATTAAAAGTAAACTGAACCTCTTGGAAACCGTGCCCTGCTGAGTGAAATAGTTAACTTCTTGAACACAAGATGTGGCTGATTCCATGTGAGGTTTTGTTGTTTACAGGGTTAGTGTTATTGCAGACCGGAACAGGCACTTCCGGCCAATGAATCCGTGCTGCCCAAATAACCTCCAACCACCATGCTTTTTGAAGGGTAGGATCATCTGGAATAAACCCAAGCACACACGGGGAGTATGTACAAACTCCTTGCAGACGACAATGAATTTGAACCTAGAATTGCATTAACCACTACACTAACAATGCTGGATGAATTGGATAAGATTTTTTAATATAAAATACCAAGATATTACTAAAATATAGTAAATCCTTTCAGAAATCCCATAGCAACTTGGAATGAACAAAATCCTTCTGTAACGTCGTCACTTTCTATTGAAGGGAATGCACACTTTTAATAGGTACCTTTATTAGGTCTCCAGATTCTAGCACCTGCTGTCTCCTGCACTTTTGGGAGGAGCGCATTGAATTCCGAGAGGAGATAGTTGAGAAGGATCCTTATCATGACTCCATTTGGTATTATGAATTTATATAGAATATGGTGGATATTGTTAAACCGTAAGTTTAGAATTGTTGCAGGCAGTAATGTAATTTTAAGTAGCACAATCCCTTAACAACAACTGGGCTTTGTAAACAGTAAATTTTGTGTCTTTTATATTTATTTTCACTCTGGTTTTAAAACCCGAATGACCTAAATCCATTTGGTCGCCGATTCAGCTCGTCTTTCTTTTGGGTTATCAGGCATGGCTGTATTTTTTAAAAATCTGGTAATGTTTGAGACAATCAGTCAATGTCCCTTCAACATTGTGGTTCAAGCAAAACAGCCATTCATTCTTTATTGAGCTTGTTATCTAAACTTCATAATGTTGCATACAGTTCTGAGCATTGAGTTCACCAGAATTCAGAGGGTAATAGAAAAATTTTTTTTGTTGCCCACATGATCATTCCACTTGTTGTTCATGTGATCCGTGAAGTGAAGGCGATGCCAAGGAATCGAGATAGATTTGTGGTTATTGTGTGGGGGTGCGGGAGAGCTCTGCTGCTGCTGCGTGCTGGCCTGATCAGGACTGCCTCCTCCCAGAATTCAAGCCCAGGCGACTGTCGATGCTAGAATCTGGATCAACAAGCAGACCTGTTGGGAGGAACTTGGTGGGAGATAAAAGAAGGGTGGGTGTTTTGGGCCAGAACCTTGAGTCTTGATGAAGGGTTTGGGCCTGAAATGTTGACCAATTTTTTCTCCCACATTAGTGTATGACGTGCTGAGTTCCAACGGCAGATTGTTATCCCAAAATTGCACGCAGATTTTATACATTGGTCATGAAGTTCAAAATACGTGAACCAGCTGGGCTGGAAGCTTTAACCTGAGGAACTACCTAAATATTTTATTGATATGTAATCTTTTCATAGATAGTGACTACACTTCAGAAGAATTTTGTTAATTGCCAGTTGTTATGGGGTTTCTGAAGGGATTGTGATCCTATATTATAGTAATATCCATTTCATCCAGCAGTGTAGTCGTTAGTGCAATGCTATTACAGAGCTAGTAACTGCTTGGGTTTCCTCCCACCTTTCAAGATATACGGGGGTTGTAAGTTATTTGGGGTAATTAGGCAGCGTGGACTCATTGGCCGGAATGGCCTGTTTATTGTGTTATAATCCCACTCCCCTGCTCTCTGCCCACTGCCCCGTGTTGGTCCCCACGCTACTTAGAAATAAAAAGTTTACAGATGCACTACAGAATCCCATATAGCTGATTTGCTCAACATCTACATCGCATAATATCCAATTTCACAGAACATATCATGGACATTAAGCAGTGCATACATGTAGTAAAAATATCAGCCTTGAATCTCACTCACGACGACCTACCATGGACCTCTCCGACACTTCATCGTTCTCCAGATCGACCCCTTCACCTGCCTGTTCTATACTCACCTGGTATCCATCATATCCAATTTATCAGCTTTTGACTCTTGGTCTGTACTCTTTTCCCCTGCTCTTCCTTAGTTTTTTAATTCAGGTATTCACCTGCTTTTTGATCATCCTTGAAGAAGTGCTCAGGCCCGAAACATTAGTTATGTCTCTTTACCTCCTATGGACGCTGCAAGACCGACGGAGTTCCTCCAGCATTTCGATGTAAACAACCGGTTTTGTTACCATCTTTTCCATTCAGAATAACTTTTCTGATTAATGAAATATGTTTAAAGACTTGTATTGTGAGCTGCCTTGAGGTAATGCAGTCGATGCTGTATGTGTTGAATATAATATTCTCTTTCTCACTTGACTCACATCTCACCAGCGCTGAGTTAATTGTGAAACCAGAACAGAAGGTTTGTCATAATTTAGGGGAGAGAAAGGACAGCACATTTGAAAAGTTCAGTGTGAGATGCTACTTTTTCAGTTTTCTCTCATCCTGTTCGCAGAACTTGGAGCAAAGTGATCATTTTCCTTTTCCATGAACCAATGGATCACAGCCAGGCATCAGATAATGCCTTCCTATGGTCTTATCCAGTGAAAGTTACCTGTTAGCAATAATTTTTAAAAAAAGCAAATTTATTGTCTGAATTGGCTCTTAAATGTCATCTTGAAACAGCCTGAGGTTACCAGAAGGAAGAAATTCTGAATATGTGATTACAGACACAATGATAATCAAAAAATTTGTAACAGACATGTACATCAAACTGCAAGAAAAGGAGAACGAGGAAACAAATGATAAAACTAAACAAAAATGGGAACAAGATCTAAACATAAAGATAAAGAATGAAACATGGGAGAAGCTATGCTCCGGATCGATGAGAAATACAGTAAACACGAGGTTACGCATGATACAATATAACTGGATACACAGGCTATACATTACACCTCAAGAGTTAAATAAATGGGACCCAACAGTATCAGACAGATGTTTTCGCTGTAAAAAGGAAACGGGAACAACAATTCATGTGAGAAAGTAGAAAAAATTTTGGGAATAAAATCACAAAAAACAATATACCAAAAAAACCCAGAGATCTTCCTCCTAAGTAATATAAGAAACAAAGAATTTGGACTCGATTTGGATGGAGCACAAAAAAGATTTGTTATGATAGCCCTAGCTGTAGCAAAAAAATGTATTATGTCAACCTGGAAATTAGAAGATAACTTGAGAATACAACAGTGGTATATAGAAATGAATAAATGTATTCCATTAGAAAAAATAACATATAATTTAAGTAGTAACATTACAATATTCAAACAAATATAGGAACCATACATGAAACACAATAGAGAAATCCTACCACGGACCTCCACCACCTAAAATGACAGGAGAAGACAACGAAATGAACTGACTCAGTAAAATTTCTTGTTTATTTTTATTAAGTGACAACATTGTTTAACGGGTTTAATGTATCTTATAGATTGAACTTTAAATAAATGGGAAAGGGAGTGAGGGAGGGAGGGAAGGGAGGGGGGAAAAAGGGGAGAAAACGACACTGTGTATATTTAAGAAGAAAAATGTCTGTTTGTATCTTGGTCAATATGGTTTATAGTGTGAAAAATAAATTTTTTTTTGAAAAAAAAGCACCATCACAAACAAGTTACAGCCCAGTGACAATACAATACATTGGAAGAACTGAGGGAAGGTTTATCACAGTCTGTTCCAGATTCAATACATTTGCAAAGACTGTGATTTTACAAAGGGAGAACCATTCTGATGGCTAATGAGAAAACAGCTTTTTGAAGCAGCTCTTGTGGAGCCTTTTCTGTGAAATTCAGAGCAAAACATGCTCTGTGAATAACTGGCCCTTTTTGGTGGATTGTCCTGCGCCAGGAAGATCTTTTGGGAAGCAAAGTGCTTCATTTTGATTGTGACTAACAGTGAAGGTCACTTGGAGAGACCAGTGCCATGTGTTATGCCTCTTGAATTACTTGGGAGGCTTCTTAAAGGGTGTATTCTTACGCGGTTACAAAATAGTTCAAATTATCCTGACTATATAACGCCAGGGTCTTGGAAGCATCGCGGAGGCCGCCCAGTTTGAGTCTTGTCTACAAAAGGACCAGGAGTGTTGTGACCACAGCTCATGTGGATGGACATTTCTTCAAAGGCATCGCAAGGAGGATTTATAAGTCTGTAGCAGCCACAACTTCAGTCTTTCCCATCAGTTCATCATTAATCCTGGGCATCAAATTTCAAAGGCCTGCGCTTCAACACTGAATTTAAAAGACTGAACTTTGAAGTAACTTTCTAGATTTTGGCTTGGACTGTAATGATTTGGGTCTATCTCTCTCTCTCTCTCTCTCTCACTCACACACACACTAGTACAACTGCTCATAGTTGGGAATAGATTTTGTGTTAAGTACAGTTTAAGATTTAAGACTATACTTTATAAGTAAGAAATAAAATTAGTGTTTTAAAATGGAAAAAAAAGTCATCTTAACTCTCCCAATGATACAAATGCTACCAATTAATGCAGTACAGGGTAGTGATATCTTATCACTGTTCTGTTAGTCTGTCAGTCTTACTTCCTTTTTATTTTTCACAACTTGGGAACAATGCTTTACAATGAACCAGGTTCTCAGAAAGAATGGTTTTCCAGTTAATCTTTCCTCCGAACTGGTACCTTTTTGATGAAAACTTAGGGTCGTGAGCTCTTCTTCTCTCTCTCTGGAGATGCTGCCCAATCTGCTGAGAGTCTCCGGTATCTTTTAATTTGCATCAGAGTCTATTCATTGATGGTTGATGCCAGCGGTAGTCTAAAACCTTTTTAGTATCTCCAGTTTGAATACGTATCATCTTCCAAAGTTGAAATTTGCTCTTATTTACTCTTGTATTGTGCAGTAATGATGTCCTGATGAGTATTGCTGACTTTTCAACTTTTTGTTCTGTAGGATTTTGTTGGTATTAGCATTCCTGAGCCCATTTAATGTATAAGGACGAGAGAAGTCTATTGCAATTGACGTCAATTATAGAACATTAGAGACATAGCAGTTAGCACAGTGCTGTTACAGCGCCAGCAATCAGGACGGGTTTGAATCCGGCACTGCCTCTAAGGAGATTGTATGTTCTTCCCATGTCTGTGTAGGTTTCCTCCCACCTTTCAAAACATACAGGGGTTGCAGGCTAATTGTGGGCCGAAGTGGTCTGTTACTGCGCTGTATGTCTAAATTTTAAAAAATATATATTTTAAATGTATAAATTTAAATTACAGTACTGGCCCTTCGGCCACAATGTTTTGCTGATGTATAAACCTAGTCAACAAACAACTCTCCCTACCTCAAACCCATAACCCTCTATTCTTCTTGCATCAGTATGTCCGAGACTTTTAAATGTCCCTATTGTTTCAGCCTCCACCACCACCTCTGTCAATGCATTCCAGGCACCCACTACTCACTGTTTATTTAACAAAAAAGTAACCCTGCTATCTCCCCTGAACTTTCCTCCCCTTGCCTGTATAGATGTCCTCTGATATTTGCTAGTCTCGACCTGGGAAGAAGGTGCTGGCTGTCCACCCTCTTAGTGAATCCCATAATCTTGTAGACCTTTATTACGTCACCTCTCATCTTTCTTTGCTCTGTTAATCTTGCCTCATCAGACATGTTCTCCAATCTAGGCAACATCCTGGTCACTCTTGTCTACATCCTCTCCATTATGGGCAGAAGGATGTTTATCATATGTGTTTATTCTGCTTGGAAATTTCTAACTGCGTTAACCATATAACCGTTTACAGCACGGAAACAGGCCACGTCGACCCTTCAAGTCCGTACCGGTTCACTTGAACAACTCCACTAGCTCCTCCGCAAATTCCTGAGGAAGTAGAGGCTTTCTTCGTGATGCCATTTGTCCTTTTGTTTTTAAAAAAAAAACACAAGCATGTTTCCAGATGGAACCTACATGTGCAAGAATTGTGGGAATGCTTCTGGGACAATGCAAGTAATATTTTTTCTCTAGTGATGGAATACAGATGGTGAATATTAATTGTTGGATAATTTAGAAGTTTCATGGGATAAATAGCAATAGATTATTTTCAGATATGACATTTCATTGTGTATGCGACGAAGGTGAGTAGGTGGATGGGGGAAATGTTATGTCTTTTAGTAATTTCCTTCCCACAACCAATAAATGACTTCTCTCAATCTCACTCGATTTAGAATTAATCAGAAAAATGTTTCTTAAAATTTTGGTTTTGTGTATTTTTTAAAAACAAACTTGGTTGCTGCTTTGTTCCTGCCTCAATCCTTCTAGTTCTTCTGAGTTCAGTTGTTTTGTTTCTTTTCTTTTTTTCTTCTTCACTGCTTGAGATCAAGGAACCTTTGTGTGAAATTAAATTATAACTGCTTTCCTCAGCAACAACACAAACTGTTGACTGTGGAGTGCACTAATTCATGTCTGGCAGTTAGGTAAATCAACCTCCTGGAATGCAATCTAGTTGGTGTATAACGCTAATGTTTGCAATTAACAAGTGGCCATAAGATACCTGCTTGGAATATATTTTCTTGTTGCCAGTCTTCAAGGTTTAGAGCGGAGAGTTCAAGGAAAGGGCAAAATACATATGGATGAAAATAGATGTCAAAGCTTTTTAACTTTAAGGTACTAACACAGAGATCTATTTAGAATTTTAAAGACCTGTATTGTGAGCTGCCTTGAGGTAATGCAATCGATGCTGTATGTGTTGAATATAATATTCTCTTTCTCACTTGACTCACATCTCAGCAGCGCTGAGTTAATTGTGAAACCAGAACAGAAGGTTGTCATATGGCTTCTTGAAAGCCATTCATTTGCCTTAATTTCCCCTCCCCGCCCCCCCCCCCCCCCCCCCCCCCCCACCAATCCATATAAATTTTGGCAAATTCTCCTTTTCCTACATGAATGATGATCGGGTTTCTGTCTGAGGTAGGCTTATATACTGCTTTCTTTCCCGTTCTGTTTTCAGGATGAAGCTTGAGCAATTGCCCCTCCAGACAAGGAACTGGGTTCAGATGGGAGACCATTAACCAGAATTTGCTTTGGATTGAAATTGTAGACTGTTGATAAATCCATGTATGTCTGTCATGATGCCAGATTTAAGAACAGAAAATCTACAAGAGGTGGTGTCTTTAAAAAGCACCCTTTTTCCTCAAGGGCCCCTACCACCCAGGCCATGCCCTCTACTCCACTACCGTCGGGGAAAAAAAGGTACAGGAACCTGAAGACTAGCACTCAGCGGCACAAGGACCGCTTCTTCCCCACTGCCATCAGATTCCTGACTAATCAATGACCAAAGACATTGCCTCACTTTTTCTTCCTCTAGTTTTATTTATTTTATACGGTTGTTTATAGAAATGTTTGCAGATGCTGCTACAAAGCAACGAATTTCACGACATGTTCATGGCAATAAACTCTAATTCTGAGGAAAATTACGAACAAAAAGCAAATGGAATATGATGTTTGCAATGTTGGTGTTCCTGAAACAGTACAAGAATAAACATTCAGTCCGTTTAAAAAAACGGAGAAGCTGGAGGAACTCGGTGGGTGGTAATGGTCAGTTATTGTTTGGGTCAGGATCCGTAATCAAGAATCATGCCATACTAGAAAGGGTTCAAGAGGCAACTAAGTATTGGACAGAAGGTCTGAGAGGTAGGGGGGGGGGAGGTGGGGTGTCAGAAGAAAAGGACGAGGTAAAGAGCTGTAAACAGTGGAACCAGATGGAGGGAGGGGATATTTAAAATGGCGGGGGGGGGGGGAATCAATGTCTTTGCTGTCCAGGAGGAATTCCCCAAGCTTGCCTTTGGCCTCTCCCTGACAATAGATTAGATAAAGGACAGCAGGGGCACTACATCCATGATTTGAAGGCCACTTGAATGGACTGATGTCCCAGAACAAGAAAAAGGTGACTAGACAGGTGAGCCAAACTTTGAGCCTCACTATCATGGCTAAAGATAGAATGTCAGTGAATGGGGAAAGGCAATTACATGGGAAGTGTGGATGATGTGTGGAGTTGTGCCCTACTAAGTTGCAGGGCATGTTGAGCATTTAAAAGAAAAAATAATTGAAAGTCAGGGTTCTAGTGACTTTAAATATTTGCAACCTTGTTACTTCAGAATGTGGTTTTGAAAATTTTAGGTGACGTTTCAGCGGAGCGTATTGACCTGCTGCCTTGTAGCTCCAGTGACCTGGGTTCAATACGGATCTCTGTGGCTGTCGGTATGGAGTTTGAATGTGTGGGTTTCCTCTGAGTGTTCTGGTTCCTAACATATCCCAATGGCGTGTAAGTTGATAGGTTAATTGACCACTTCATATTCTCCCTCGTATGTAAGTGTGATAACATCCAGGAGGACATTGGCAGGAATGTGGGGAGTATAAAATGGTTAGGGTACACTTTGTGTAAAATTAGGTGCCAAGTATCTGCTGCAATTACGACCAAGGCATAATCTAAAAGGGGAAACGTTTAAGGGGAACTTCTTCACAAGAAGCTCCGATAGCTCACTCGTCTTGTAAACTAGGGGTCATGAGTTTGTACCTCGCTGGGGCCTCATTTCTGTGAGGGGTGCTGGACAAAGTGGCAACTCCCTTGTGGAAGACAAAGTTAAAGAATTTCATGCATTTTACATTCTAAAGGACAACAATGGAACCTTTACCAGAGAACTGGGAGGGAGCTGCTAGCTGAAGTAGTGTGCAGGCTCGATTTTAATATTAAAAAAAAATGGGCATTTACATGGACGGGAGGGCTATATACAGGGTGCAGGTTAGTGGGACTAGGCAGAATAATAGCTTGACACAGGTGAGAAAGCTGCAATGCTTCCTTCTGTACTGTAATGTCTGGTTCTATATAAACCCACTTTCACACCAATGTTATGCAAGCTTGGCTATTTCTGCTTAAAATTGCGTGTAGCTGTGATTTTTGAGAAGGTATGAACTTGTCGTCTTGTAGCAGCAGATGTTATGGCTGTTAGGGATATTTCCACCTCTAGAAGTCACAGGACAAGATTTTCATTCCATCAGTGTACACAGGGCATGCGGAGGAGTCACGTGATGGAGTAGTGGCTGGTAGGAGAATACCAGCCCTCTCCAGAAAAGAAGAAATAAAGTGAAGAAAATACAAAGTTCAAGAAACACAAAACACAACAAATAAAAGATAAAGTTGTGGAGAAAAGAAAGAAAATGGCACCCAAGAAGGAAAAAGTAAAAACAATGGGAAAAAAAGAAAAGACACCGGAAGAGAAAGGAGAAGGCCTTGCCTGCATGAAGAAACAGGGAAGGACAAATCAAGGTAGGATCTACATGGTAAATGGTAGGGCACTGAGGAATATTGTAGAGCAGAGGGATAGAGGAATACAGATACATTATTCCTTGAAAGTGGTGTCACAGGTAGATAGGGTTGTAAAGAGAGCTTTTGGCACATTAGCCTTCATGAATCAAAGTGTTGAGTATAGGAGTTATGGTATAAGACATTGGGCCACATTTGGAGTATTGTGTGCAGTTCTGATCACCTAACTGCAGGAAAGATTTTAATAAGATTGAAAGTGTAGAGAAGATTTACTAGGATGTGGCCAGGATTTCAGGAACTGAGTTGCAGGTTAGGACTTTTTTCCCCTGGAGCCTGGAACAATGAGGGGGAAATTGATAGAGATAAACAAAATTATGAGGGGTATAGACAGTAAAATATAGGTAGGCTTTTTCCACTGAGGGTATGTGAGATACAAGCCAGAGGACGTGGGTTAGGAGTGAAAGGGGAAAAGTTTAAGGGGAACTTCTTCACTTAGAGAGTGGTGAAAGTATGATATAAGCTGGCAGCTGAAGTGGTTTATATGGATTCAATTTTAAAGTTTGGACAGGAACATAGATGGGAGGGGGTATGAAGACTATAGAATGTGTGCAGGCCAGTTGGATAGGGCAGAATAATACTTTGGCTCGAGGGGCTTAAAGCCAGCTTCTGTGCTGTAATGTTTTATGGTTTTATTCTTGGAGTTTGACATTATAGTACATAGTATTTTCATGGGGAGACCCAGATTTGCGATCTGAAATGCTTCCAAGGGCTGTGACTGCAAATGTGGAAGTCTCAAACTTGCTGAATGATTCGTATTAAGTTGAACTTGGCATGGAATCTTGCAGTAGAGCAGGAACCTCCTGCACTTTGAACTGGCACCGGTTCAGTGTCTCCATTCATTTCCATGGAGAAGAAATGGTTCTAAGGGAGCTAGTAGATTTTGCATTAATCAGCAGTTGATTTGCTTTATTGCTGGTGTGTTGCACAATGTTTAAAAGTCTCACTTTGTCAGTTTAAAAGGCCTGTGCTCAGGGAATCTCTGAAGCGCGTGACTTTATCAACAGCAGGAGTGCATTAAAAAATGATCAAACGACTCCAGCTCTTTGATGCTTCATTGCACAGATGTGCCATGTCCTTGAATCACTCTTTCTGGTAAATGTCCCTAATCTGTTAATCATTAAAAAGTGGCTGGAAAATAATTCAACTGAAACAATACAAATAGTGGTTTTAATAAGCCAATAAGACTACCGGCATCACCTACGGCTCCTAGAACGCTTCCACCAGCGTTGTCTCCGCTCCATCCTCAACATTAATTGGAGCGCTTTCATCCCTAACGTCGAAGTACTCGAGATGGCAGAGGTCGACAGCATCGAGTCCACGCTGCTGAAGATCCAGCTGCGCTGGGTGGGTCACGTCTCCAGAATGGAGGACCATCGCCTTCCCAAGATCGTGTTATATGGCGAGCTCTCCACTGGCCACCGTGACAGAGGTGCACCAAAGAAAAGGTACAAGGACTGCCTAAAGAAATCTCTTGGTGCCTGCCACATTGACCACCGCCAGTGGGCTGATATCGCCTCAAACCGTGCATCTTGGCGCCTCACAGTTTGGCGGGCAGCAACCTCCTTTGAAGAAGACCGCAGAGCCCACCTCACTGACAAAAGGCAAAGGAGGAAAAACCCAACCCCAACCAACCAATTTTCCCTTGCAACCGCTGCAACCGTGTCTGCCTGTCCCGCATCAGACTTGTCAGCCACAAACGTGCCTGCAGCTGACGTGGGCATTTACCCCCTCCATAAATCTTCGTCCGCGAAGCCAAGCCAAAGAGAAGAGAAAGACTGTGTAATATTCTTTAATACTACATCAATATCCTTTACATTAATGAGGAAGCTGGATAATAATACATTTTAGGAATTGATATTTGTGAGTTTAAAAACTTTTTAAACTATCTTTTTGTTTGTAGTTCATTTTGAATCTTCAATTTTGTTTCTAGGTTTGTGCTTTAACATAAGAAACAATGGTATCTTGTGAGAGAACTAAGTTAATAAATTGGTCACTTCAGAAATCCAGGTTCTTTATCTAGCTGTGGTGAATGTTTCTCTGCCTACTGAAGATTTCCAGCCAATGCTTATCTAAACTCACTGAGCGCTGTGATGACCAGGAAGGCCAAAGGGAAAAGCTGAAAGGAATCCTAACCTCTGAATGTTTGTGGTTGCACAGAATACATCCTATTCTTTTCTTAAGTAGTCCCTCAGATTGAAATTGCATAAATTCCACTCTAGATCCATAACAGCACAGAAAACAGGTCCTTCGACCCTTCTAGTCTGTACATGCTAGTCTAGTTTTGATTGTCACACAAAACCTTGTGCAGTGTTCAATTATGAAGCATAGCATGACCATAAATAGAAAGATCAATTTACCCCAAGCAAGGGCAGTACCATCAGATTTCTCAACAACAAACTCAATCGGGGACTCATTTAAGGAATCTTACTTGTGGACTTCATTGATTTTCTTTGCTCTCCCTGTATTGCACAATTTGTTTGGATTCATTATCTGTTTACAGTTCTTTTGATTGTTTACATGTTCACGCTGTGTGCAGTTGATTTATTTTCACTACCAATTAGTGGTAAATCTGCAGCCGCCTGCAGGATAAAGGAATCTTAAGGTTGTATGTGATTTCATGTATGTACTCTGACAATAAATCTGATACCACTCTTCATTCAGGAGCCCGATGGCTTTGCAAAGAAACAATTTTTAAGCCGGTTGGTGCATGCTTTCAGACTATTAAGCCTTTTCTCTAACAGGGGAAGATGGTGTGTCTGGGGTATGATAGGTCCGTCAGTTCGCTGACTGCCTTTCCTGGGCAGCAGGAATTGTGGGTGAAGCTCTTGGACAGTTTGTGTGATATTCTCTGCTGCATTCACTACCTTCTGTAGCTTTCAATCTTGAGGAGAGTAGCTCCCATACCACTGCAAAGCATTAAGTATAATTCTTTCAGTGGTGCAGTTGTGAGTAGTTGAGGGATGGGGGGAGATGTCAAACTTCCTTGGTCTTCTATAAGAAAGTAAGACATGTTTTTTTTTAATTAATTTTTTTTCACACTATGAACCATACTGACCAAAATACACACAAACGTTTCCCTCTTGAATATACACAGTGTCATTTTCTCCCCTTTTCCCCCCTCCCTTCCCTCCCTCCTTCACCCCCCCCCCATCCCACCCACTCAACGTTCAACATATATGATACATTAAACCCATTAAACAATGTCATCACACAATGAAGAAAGTAAGACATGTTGATGTGCTTTCTTGACCGTCACTGTCACAATGTCTAGTTCAGGACATTGAAAATATTTCTGAGAACTTGGAGCTGTCTACTCATTTGGCTTTAGCGCAAAGGTGTGCTCTCTCCTGAAGTCGGTTATCATGTCTTTGGGGTGCTGAGGACTAGATCCCAAAGATTGGGAATGTATTTGCTCGGAGTTATCTTGTTGACCGCAGAGCTGTAATCTGTGAGCAGTAGTCTAACAGGAGTCCTTGCTGAGCGCAGAGCTAGGGGGATAGTGTCCGTCGTGGAGCTGTTTGGAGGGCAAAGCTGACTGAAAGGTTAAAATGTATGTGAACAATGAGCAGCTTCTCAAAGCACTTCATGATGGTGGATGTCGGTGCCACCGATAGGTAATAATTGTGCTTTTCTCCAGTATTGGTATGATGGTGACGATCTTGAAGTAAATGAGGTCTGTGGCCTGGTATAGGAAGAGATTAAAGATGATTACAGGTGTATTTGGGTGGTGCTGGCTCATGGGCCAGAAGAGCCTATCTTAGAGATGCTGTATCTCTAAGAAAAGAAACCTTTGAAATCATTGACCAGTTAATCTGCGCAAGCTCGTGGGACACTTTCTGAGATTCATTTTGAATCAATAATTTTCCACAGAAGGCCACTGGAGGCCACCCTGACTTCCCCAGCAGTGTCCACGTTTGCAATATCCCTTGTGGTTGTTCATGGGGATGTCCCCTCCCTGCAGGCTCCCCTTTCGAAAGGAGTGTAGGACGTGGGAGTATTGTGCTGTTGCATGGTATGCTACCCAGCTTTACTTTGTACACCATGATAGGGTGCATGTCCTATGTCCTGAGTTTGAGGTACCATCTCTTGGTTTCTGAGATGGTCTTGCAGAAATTATATTTTTTCTTATGGTTCTGAGGTGGTTAATCTGGAAACTTGCTGACATAAGTGCATCAGGATGTTCTTTATCGACTATAGTTCGGCATTTAACACCATCATCCCTACAAAACTGATCAGCAAACTCCCAAGACCTGGGACTCAACACCCCAATGTGTAATTGGATCCTTGATTTCCTCACCTCCAGACCAGAATCAGTGAAGGTTGGTAAGAACATTTCCTGAATCTCACTCAGTACTGGAGCACCACAGGGCTGTGTTCTTAGCCCCTTGCTCTACTCGCACGTACGAATGTGGCTCGGTACAACAATAATACCATCTACAAATTGGCCTAAGATACCATGGTAGTGGGTTGTATAAATAAAGGCGATGAGTCAACATACAGAAGGGAAATTGAAAACTTGACAGAATAATGCACCAACGTCAACCTTATTCTCAATGTCACCAAAACCACATTGCTGATTGTTGACTTCAGGAAGGAAAAAACAAATGTATATGATCCAGTGATCATTGGGGGATCAGAGGTGGAGAGGATGAGCAAATTTAAGTTCTTGGGAGTCACTATCTCAGAGGATCTTTCCTGGAGCCAACACACTAATGGCATCGTGAAAAAAGCACGTCAGCGCCTCTATTTCCTCAGGAGTGTGTGAGGGTTTGGTATGAAGTTGGAAACCTTGGCAAATTTCTCTAGATGTGTGGTGGAAAGTGTGCTGACTGGCTGCATCATGGTCTGGTATGGGGACACCATTACCCCCGATCAGGGGGTATTTGCCCAGGACATCACAGGCAAAACCCTCCATACTATCAAAAATATCTACAGGGAATGCTGCCATTGGAGAGCAGCAGCAATCATCAAGGATCCACAACACCCAGCATATGCTCTGTTCTTGCTGCTATCAGCTGGAAAAAGGTATAGGTGCCATAAGACTCGCTACTACCCCTCCACCAGTAGACTCCTCAACAATAAACTCAATCAGGGTCTCTTACTTTTGCACTTGATTATTTTTCCCTTTTCTGATTTGTACAGTCAGTAGTTTACATTTGTTTACATGTGCACATTGTGTACCTTTTTTTGCAATACCAATAACTGGTAATTCTTCTTGGCCTACAGGAAATAGAATTTCAGGGTTGTATGTGATGTACTCTATGTATGTACTCTGACAATAAATCTGATATTCCCCATAGAAAGGTGCAAGTGTTGATTGAGTGAGCTGTTTGTGAGGTCCTACTATTGCTTTTACACTCTCTCGGTGCTCCCAATGTATGCCCTCCAAATTATTAATACTGTCCTGAGACCCTTCCATACTGTGGTCATGAGTCCGAGATTCCCATCTCATCCTGGTGGTGTTTTCCTTGAGTGGCATATCCTTAAACCATTTCCTTTTTCTGGCTTGTGATCTCCCCATTTTAAGAGTCTGGTGCAGGATGTCAAAAATTAGGTTGTCCAGCTTAGTTGGCTGAAAATAACTCAGTGGGTGGGAGAGGGGTTGTTGACAGTGGCCCACTTGTATTTCCAGTTAACTTGGATGTAGCAGAATTGACATTGGTGGCATTTTTTTCTTTGCCCTGTGCTGTCTGCTATAGATAGTTCAGTCGACTTAATCTCTGATTACAGTGGCTTCCAGTTAACTGAGGTGGATCAAGTAGACCCAGTCACTAACGGACTGGTGCAGAGCCAACAACTTGTATCTGAACGTTAATAAAACAAAAGAAATGGTTGTCAACTTCAGGAGGACCCAGGGGACCATGCTCTGCTGACCATTGACAGCTCAACCATTGAGGTCGTCAAGAGTATTAAGTTCCTTGGAGTGCACTTGGCGGAGCATCTCACCTGGTCCCTGAACACCAGCTCCATAGCCAAGAAACCCCAGCAAGCTCCTTTACTTCCTGCAAAGGCTGAGGAAAGTTCATCTCCCACCCTCCATCCTCACTACATTTTACAGAGAATGTATTGAGAGTATCCTGTGAACTGCATCACCACCTGGTTTGGAAGCAGTACCACCTCAGACCTCCAAACCCTGCAGAGCATAGTGAAGTCAGCGGAAAAGATCATCAGGGGCTCCCTTCCTACCAGGCAAAGGTTAATAAACATTAAATCTTCGTACCCCTCATGTAAATTGTTCTCCCTTCTGCTATCTGGTAGGAGGTACTGTAGCACTCGGGGCCCTTGTGTCCAGATTGGGGAAACAGTTCCCCCCCCCCCCCCCCCCCCATCAAAGCCATCAGGCTCCTGAATTTCCAGAACATATGTGGTTAATGCACCATGGACCTTTACTGTTACATCTTAATATTTTAATTTTTCAATGTGTTTAACTTCTAACTTGTATTGATGCAAATGTGCTCCTTTAGAGACATTATCTCGTCTTTACCATGCGAGCATGGTATAAATGATAAATAAAGGAGGTTCTACACAATCACAACTCTAACTGTTTGATCAACATTCTATTCATCACCTTAAAAATTCACTTCCTCTGTAAAAGGCACACCTTTGCTGTATAACATGGAGATTATGCAAAAAGAATATTGTTGATGTGCATGTTTTGTATAATGGTTTCATAACTGGAGTGAATGTTGTGGTTTGTGTTTCTTTCTTCTTTGGCTTGGCTTCGCGGACGAAGATTTATGGAGGGGTATGTCCACGTCTGCTGCAGGCTCGTTGGTGACTGACAAATCTGATGTGGGACAGGCAGACGCGGTTGCAGGGGAAAATTGGTTGGTTGGGGTTGGGTGTTGGGTTTTTCCTCCTTTGTCTTTTGTCAGTGAGGTGGGCTCTGCGGTCTTCTTCAAAGGAGGTTGCAGCCCGCCGAACTGTGAGGCGCCAAGATGCACGGTTTGAGGCGATATCAGCCCACTGACGGTGGTCAATGTGGCAGCCACCAAGAGATTTCTTTAAGCAGTCCTTGTACCTCTTCTTTGGTACACCTCTGTCTCGGTGGCCAGTGGAGAGTTCGCCATAGAACACGATCTTGGGAAGGCGATGGTCCTCCATTCTGGAGACGTGACCCACCCAGCGCAGTTGGGTCTTCAGCAGCGTGGATTCGATACTTGCGGACTCTGCCAGCTCGAGTACTTCGATGTTGGTGATGAAGTCATTCCAGTGAATGTTGAGGATGGAGCGGAGACAGCGCTGATGGAAGCATTCTAGGAGCCGTAGGTGATGCCGGTAGAGGACCCATGATTCGGAGCCGAACAGGAGCGTGGGTATGACAACGGCTCTGCACACGCTGATCTTTGTGTGTTTCTTCAGGTGGTTGTTTTTCCAGACTCTTGTGTAGTCTTCCAAAGGCACTATTTGCCTTGGCGAGTCTGTTGTCTATCTCTTTGTCGATCCTTGCATCAGATGAAATGGTGCAGCCGAGGTAGGTAAACTGGTTGACCGTTTTGAGTTCACTGTGCCCCTTGGAGATGTGGGGGGGCTGGTGGTCATGGTGGGGAGCTGGCTGATGGAGGACCTCAGTTTTCTTCAGGCTGACTTCCAGGCCAAACATTTTGGCAGTTTCCGCAAAACAGGACGTCAAGCGCTGAAGAGCTGGCTCTGAATGGACAACTAAAGCGGCATCATCTGCAAAGAGTAGTTCATGGACAAGTTGCTCTTGTGTCTTGGTGTGAGCTTGCAGGTGCCTCAGATTGAAGAGACTGCCATCTGTGTGGTACTGGATGTAACACCGTCTTCATTGTTGAGGTCTTTATTGGCTTGTTTCAGCATCATGCTGAAGAAGATAGTAAAGAGGGTTGGTGTGAGGACGCAGCCTTGCTTCACGCCGTTGTCAATGGAGAAGGGTTCGGAGAGCTCACTGCTGTATCTGACCCGACCTTGTTGGTTTTCATGCAGTTGAATAACCATGTTGAGGAACTTGGGGGGGTATCCGAGGGACTCTAGTATTTGCCAAAGCCCTTACCTGCTCACGGTGTCAAATGCTTTAGTGAGGTCACCCCAAGTCCAAAGCCCTCTGCGCAGCTCAGATGGCGAAGTCCTCCTCAGCAACAAGATCTCCATCCTCAATCGATGGTCAGAACACTTCCAATCCCTTTTCAGTGCCAACCGCTCAGTCCAAGAATCCGCCCTGCTCCAGCTCCCTCAACAACCCTTGAGGCTAGAGCTGGATGAGGTTCTTACCCGGGAAGAGACATGCATATAAGGCAATTGAACAACTGAAAAGTGGCAAAGCAGCAGGTATGGATGGAATCCCCCCAGAAGTCTGGAAGGCTGGTGGCAAAGCTCTGCATTCCAAACTGCATGAGTTTTTCATGCTCTGCTGGGACCAAGGAAAGCTGCCTCAGGACCTTCGTGATGCCATCATCATCACCCTGTACAAAAACAAAGGCGAGAAATCAGACTGCTCAAACTACAGGGGAATCACGCTGCTCTCCATTGCAGGCAAAATCTTCGCTAGGATTCTCCTTAATAGACTAATACCTCGTGTCGCCGAAAATGTCCTCCCAGAATCACAGTGTGGCTTTCGCGCAAACAGAGGAACTACTGACATGGTCTTTTCCCTCAGACAGCTCCAAGAAAAGTGCAGAGAACAAAACAAAGGACTCTACATCACTTTTGTTGACCTCACCAAAGCCTTTGACACCGTGAGCAGGAAAGGGCTTTGGCAAATACTAGAGTGCCTCGGATGCCCCCCCAAGTTCCTCAACATGGTTATCCAACTGTGGTTTGTGTAACATTGAGACAACTCCTGAAGGCAATTATTCTTAATTTATGTGACTAACAGTTTAAATGTTAACAGTTTAAATGCACAGAGCACAATTGAATTGTTTTGTCGTGTATGGAAATTTTTTTTAAAGCTTCTTATTGTGTGCTATCCAGGCAAGACTACTTGTGCAGCAGGAAGTTTTTATAATATTGAATGAACAAGACTTCAGTGCAGGACTTCAGTGTACTTCTGAGAGAAGTACAAAACATCATGCAGGTTATGGAGAATGGTATAGTTGGGGAAAAAAAGTTCAAGGGCTTCATCTTTTGCCACTGTGAGATCCAGAAGAGTTTGTTCCCTGGGTTCAATGGGTCACAACTGGGAATTCTAACTAATTTTTATTGTCTCCTTTTCTAATGTGGGGTCCTGTGTCCAAATGAGGTGGGAAACATAGATCACCTTGTTCCTTGCTACTAAAATGTAGTCAAGTATTGTGTGACAGGGTTCCATGATGAATTCAAGCTTTGATGGGCCAGAAGGCCTTTCCTATCCTCCAAGATTGCTTGCAATTTTTATAGTTGGAGGTTAGATGATCTTGGTGTGAAAATAAATCAGCCATACAAATGTTTGTCAAAGTGCTAAATACATTTTCCTTTCTCTCTCTTCCGATTCTCTGCCCGCCTTTTCAAATGTGGTGGATAATTTTTGAATATTCATGAAAATAAATAATTTATTAACGACCGATACACCAACCTTGCACAAACTTGTTCTGCAGGAGCCTTTCAGAAGTAATATGTGCTATTATGGTTGAATAACTTTTGTTGAATTGGCATCATTGTGACTGTCCAGTGCCTCAGATTCTGGCAGAACACAGTGCTAAAGCTGCCCAATTCAGCCAAGCAGGGTGAAAACAATGACTTGTTATGGTAGCACCAAGCGTTCCGGTACTGATGCCATTTTGCTTCGTGATTTTAAAAGAAATTCACATTCGCAGCTCCTTTTCCAAAATGAGGTTTGTAATTATAAAACAACAAACAGCTGTCCGGGAATCAAAGGAAATTCTATTATTCAGAAACTTTTGATTGGAACGTTTCTTTGTAATTATCTCTGCCATAATTTGTTTTAGATCATTAAGTATGAAATCTGTAGACTCTCCTAGCTGGAGTTTGTTAAAACACTTGTGGAAATTGACCTGTAAGTTTAGGAATGTTTTAGTGTAGCCATTCTCAACCTTTTTTTGGCTGTGGCCCTCTTCGGCCTCCTTCCCTGTGAAACAGTTAAGTTTAGTTGGTTTATTGTGTACTTCTACCAGCTGCGTAAAAAAAGCATCAAAATATATTTTATGATTTAATTCTGTTCTTTCCCCCTTCCCTTAAATGTGCTGTGCCCCCAGGATGGGCTGTTTAATGGATTGGAATCACATGGTTTGCTGAACGCTTATTGGCATTTAAGGAGTATGTGCAGGGTCCATTTGTTGTGTATGCACTCACAATTAAGACTCGGAGACATCCTTTACTTCTATTAGACTAACCTGGCTACCGACACACAGGGTTATATGTATGGAAGGGGGACACCCAGCAGAGGGTGGACTTGTACCCAACACATTTGGTAAACATTTGTGATAAACTTTAGCAAATGTATTCAAAAATTGAAACTGGAGGTGGTATATCTCAATTGAACAATAGCCAAAAAATTTTTTAAAGGAAATCAAAAGGCTTTTTCAAGTGCATTCTACGCTAATAATGCGCCTGAAGAAACAGAAGTGGCCCTTTAAATTGCCATTCAGGTGGCAGCATTTAAAGCGCAACGCTGGGCACCTGAAGGACACAGCCGCACAGGATGCAGCTCTGAGCACACTCCGGCTCCTACCCAGTGTCAGCTGTGATCAGCAGCCTGACTCTTTAACATCCGCTTTCAGCCAGCTGCATTCAGGTGGCTGGGGGAGCCACTGAGCTGAGCTGATTATCCCTCTCGGAGGAGGCTTACATAGCTCGCCTCAAGAGCGTCTCCTGCACGTTCAGGTGGCCTCAAAACAGCTGCATATTGTCTAAACATGCGGCTTTACATGCAGGGCAATTGTGCCTAAAGACTGGCATTTCTATGCTCCCTGTTTTAGAAAGAAGAGACAACTGGAATTGTCAAGTACATTCCTGAGCAGCACATGGAGTTTCTGCAAGGATGTGCTTGGCCGAGGAGCCGGTGAAGTGAAGCTACCGTTCGCTGGATAATGACTGCATGCCTCCAAATCCAGCTGAAAGATTGCACCTGAACTCTTCGCTTGGGTACCAATATGCTGATGACTTGAGACCATTTTGTGAATTGGTGGCATTAAATTTCTGAATGGGGCACACATTTTTAAACATTTGTGGAGTCTGATAGTTATGCTTGTTCTTGGGATCCTTCCCAAACCTAGTCTTTTGGGTTAAGTGCTGAGACCGGTCTCCTTGGATTATTGCACAAGTGCTTCAACTCAATCCAGTCTTCCACATAGCCATAATCATCGTTGAATTAACCTTTTAAATTGAATCAGTTGGATTCACGCCATTGAGCAATGAAGAATTTAAAGATGTAAGAGCTGGAAATCTGAACTAAAAATTATAAAATCTGGGAAAACTCAGTAGATACAACTGTATCTGGAGAATGAGAAATAGCTAAAGTTTCCGATTTAGGAACCTACATCAAAACTTGTCGGTTCCTGCCTTGCCTGCTCAGTTTTAACATTGTGTGTTTGATCAATACAGATCTGCAGTGGAGCTCTGATTTCAGAAAATGGGGCAGTATTGTAGGGTTGAGACCCTGTGTTTGCCCCCTGATACAGAGTCCCAAGCCAAAAAAAAATCAATCATCCCTTTGCCTCCAGAGGTTCCTCCACTGAGACTGAATACTTCCAGCAGCTTTTTTTTAAATATAATTTCTAGCGTTGGGAGTCTCTTGTCTCCAAATTCTTTCTTGAAGTGGTATTACTGTTGCATACACGGAGCTGCTGTAGTCTTGACTCTTCCTAGCAGCCCAAGGTTTTGGTCAGTGATACAAAGAAGAGCTTTCAAGCTTCCAACTCCAACCATGACACTTAACATTTAAGCCCTGAGTTTGAAACTGGCCTATTCCGATTGGCTCAAGGTGTTCAAGGGTTTGAATTGAGCTCTTAGCTGGCATCATTTCCTGAAATCAAAGTTCCACTGCAGATCTCTGTTAATCAGAACTTCTATCAAAAACGACAACCCCCTCTCCTGTGTTGGAATCATTATTGAGGATGTTTGAATTGCAGGCAAATTCTTAACTGAAAATTTACAAATGCATGCACTTATTCTAACAGTTCCCACCTGTCGACATGGAGGGTCAGGTCCCCTTGCCTTTTACTATGGTGGCCCACAGCTGAATGGGGAAGAGGTGGAGATAAGCTCCATCATTCCAAGGCCTGTGCCTGTTCAGTTCAAAAACACTTTACTTTTGGCTCAGAAAATGTTCTTTGAAACGAGCTGTTTTTTTAAAACCTGTTGCCACTGGGTTATTTTCCTTCATTCCCGCTTCACATTCTACGTTTACATAAATGGGTTTAGTTGTAAATTAACAAAGCAGTTGTAAATTAACTTTTATCAGAGTTGAAAATCTTATTTCCATGTTTCCCTTGATTATCTAAGGATAGTACCATTTGAGTTATTGCCAGTTTTTTTTTCTTTTCCTTGAGTAGGTTACCAATTTTTTAGTTGTGTACTTAGGAAGAAGTTGAACTGCAACTGATTATGAGTTACTTACTCTGTATCGAGTGGTAAGGACTGATTAGCTTCTCGTCGCATAGTTTGGTTCTGTAAGCATTGTGGCTCTTTTTTCAGTACCTGCAGTTTTAGTTTTTTTTAAATTTTTTATTTTTCACACCATAAATCACATTAACCATGATACACACTTTTTCCTTTTCACACATATACAGTGCCATTTTCTCCCCCCCCCTCCCTCCTCCCATCCCACCCTCCCTACCTCCCCCCTCCCGTCCATTTAAGGTACAAAATCTAGGATACATTAAACCAGTCAGACAATGTTGTCATTCAATAAAAATACACCAGAAATTCCACTGAGTCCATTCTTTTCATTTCCTTTTCCTTCCGTTAACTTAGGTAGTGATTGTCCCCGGTAGGTTTTCGCTATTGTGTTTCATGTAAGGCTCCCATATTTGTTCGAATATTTCAATATTATTTCTTAAACTATATGTTATTTTTTCTAATGGAATACATTTATTAATTTCTATATACCATTGTTGTATTTTCAAATTATCTTCCAATTTCCAGGTTGACATAATACATTTTTTTACTACGGCTAGAGCTATCTTAACAAATCTTTTTTGTGCTTCCTCCAAATCAATTCCAAATTCTTTGTTTTTTATGTTACTTAGGAGGAAGATCTCTGGATTTTTTGGTATATTGTTTTCTGTTATTTTATTTAATATCTGATTTAGATCTTCCCAAAATTTTTCTACTTTCTCACATGTCCAGATTGTATGAATTGTTGTTCCCATTTCTTTTTTACATCGAAAACATCTATCAGATACTGTTGGGTCCCATTTATTTAACTTTTGAGGTGTATATCCAGTTATATTGTATCATACGTAACCTCGTATTTATTGTATTTCTCATCGTTCCAGAACATAACTTCTCCCATGTTTCCTTTTTTATCTTTATATTTAAATCTTGTTCCCATTTTTGTTTAGTTTTACCATTTATTTCCTCATTCTCCTTTTCTTGCAGTTTAATTATACATATTTGTTATAAATCTTTTGATTATCATTGTATCTGTAATCACATATTCAAAGTTACTTCCCTCTGGCAAACTCAAACTGCTTCCTAATTTATCCTTCAAGTAGGATCTCAATTGGTAATATGCCAGCACTGTATCTTGAGTTATATTGTATTTATCTTTCATTTGTTCAAAGGATAATAATCTATTTCCTGAAAAACAATTTTCTATTCTTTTAATCCCTTTTTTCTCCCATTCTCTAAAGGAAAGGTTATCTATTGTAAAAGGGAGTAACTTGTTTTGCGTCAATATTAGTTTTGGTAATTGATAATTTGTTTTATTTCTTTCTACATGAATCTTCTTCCAAATATTGAGGAGATGATGTAATACTGGAGAACTTCTATGTTGTACCAATTTTTCATCCCATTTATATAATATGTGTTATCTTTTCCCCTATTTTATCTAATTCTAATCTTGTCCAATCTGGCTTTTCCCTTGTTTGATAAAAATCTGATAGGTATCTTAATTGTGCGGCTCTATAATAATTTTTAAAGTTTGGCAGTTGTAAGCCTCCTTGTTTATACCATTCTGTTAATTTATCTAGTGCTATCCTCGGTTTCCCACCTCTCCATAAAAATTTCCTTATTATTTTCTTTAACTCCTTGAAGAATTTCACTGTCAGTTGATTGGCAATGCCTGAAATAGGTATAATATCCTTGGAAAAATGTTCATTTTAATACAGTTTATCCTTCCTATTAGTGTTAGTGGTAAATCTTTCCAATGCTCTAAATCGTCCTGTAATTTTTTCATTAGTGGATTGAGTTTATATAGTTGGCCGAGATTTTTATTTCTTTGTACACCTAGGTATCTTATTGCTTGCATTTGCCATCTAAATGGTGATTCCTTCTTAAATTTTGAGAAATCCGCATTATTCATAGGCATTGCTTCACTTTTATTTACGTTGATCTTGTAACCCGACACTTCTCCATATTCCTTCAATTTCTTATATAATTCTTTTATTGATAGTTCTGGTTCTGTTCAGTGTACTATAACATCATCCGCAAATAAACTGATTTTATATTCCTTGTCTTTTATTTTTATCCCTTTTATATTATTTTCTGTTCTTATCAATTCTGCTAGTGGTTCTATAGCTAACGCGAACAATAAAGGTGATATAGTGGGCATCCCTACCGTGTTGACCTGCTTAAGTTAAATTGCTTTGATACATGTCCATTTACTGTCACTTTCGCTAATGGTCCCTTATATAATGCTTTAATCCAATTAATATACTTCTCCGATAAACTGAATTTTTGCAATACTCTGAAGAAATAATTCCATTCTACTCTGTCAAAGGCCTTCTCTGCATCTAAAGCAACTGCTACTGTAGGTGCTTTATTTCCTTCTACTGCATGAATTAAGTTAATAAATTTACAAATATTGTCTGTTGTGCGTCTTTTTTTGATAAATCCAGTTAGGTCTAAATTTACCATTTTCGGTACATGCTCTGCTAATCTGCTAATAGTTTAGCTATTATCTTATAATCTGTGTTAAGTAAAGATATTGGTCTATATGACGCTGGTGAGAGTGGATCTTTCCCTTGCTTTAGTATTACTGTAATTATTGCTGTTTTACATGAATCTGGTAAGCTTTGTGTTTTATCAATCTGGTTGATTACTTCCAGGAGGGGCAGAATTAATAAGTCTTTAAATGTTTTATAGAATTCTATTGGGAATCCATCCTCTCCTGGTGTCTTATTATTTGGTAATTTTTTTATTATCTCTTGTATTTCTACTATTCCAAATGGCTCTGTTAATTTATTTTGTTCCTCTATTTGTAGTTTTGGTAGTTCAATTTTAGTTAGAAATTCATCTATTTTTCCTTCTTTCCCTTCGTTTTCAGTTCGGTATAATTGTTCATAGAATTCTCTAAAGTTTTCCTTAATTTCTTTTGGATTATATGTAGTTTGTTTGTCTTTTTTCCTTGATGCCAATACCATTTTCTTAGCTTGTTCTGTCTTAAGCTGCCATGCTAGGATTTTGTGCATTTTTTCACCTAGTTCATAATATTTCTGTTTTGTCTTCATTATATTCTTCTCCACCTTATATGTTTGTAGTGTTTCATATTTTATTTTTTTATCCGCCAATTCTCTTCTTTTAGTTGTATCTTCCTTCATTGCTAATTCTTTTTCTATATTTACTATTTCCCTTTCAAACTGCTCTGTTTCCTGATTATAGTCCTTTTTCATCTTGGTTACATAACTTATTATTTGCCCTCTAATGAATGCTTTCATTGCATCCCATAGTATAAACTTATCTTTCACTGATTTCGTATTGATTTCAAAATACATTTTAATTTGTCTTTCAATAAATTCTCTAAAATCCTGCCTTTTAAGTAACATGGGGTTTAATCTCCATCTATACATTCTTGGAGGGATGTCCTCTAACTTTACTGTCAATATTAAAGGTGAATGGTCCGATAGTATTCTAGCTTTATATTCTGTTTTTTTTACTCTATCTTGCATACGAGCTGATAACAAAAATAGGTCTATTCTTGAGTATGTTTTATGTCTAGCCGAGTAATATGAATATTCCTTTTCCTTTGGGTGTTGTTTCCTCCATATATCCAAAAGTTGCATTTCTTCCATCGATTTAATTATAAATTTGGTTACTTTGTTCTTTCTGTTAATTGTTTTCCCAGTTTTGTCCATATTTGAATCCAAATTCAGGTTGAAATCCCCTCCTATTAATATGTTCCCTTGCGTATCTGCTATCTTCAAAAAGATATCTTGCATAAACTTTTGATCTTCTTCGTTAGGTGAATATACATTGAGTAGATTCCAAAACTCCGAATATATCTGACATTTTATCATTACATATCTCCCTGCTAGATCTGTTATTTCTTCTTCTATTTTAAATGGCACATTTTTACTAATTAATATAGCCACTCCTCTTGCTTTTGAATTATACGATGCTGCTGTTACGTGTCCTACCCAATCTCTCTTTAATTTCTTGTGCTCCAATTCAGTTAAATGTGTTTCTTGCACAAATGCTATATCAATTTTTTCTTTTTTCAGTAAATTTAGCAGTTTCTTCCTTTTAATTTGGTTATGTATTCCATTAATATTTAAAGTCATATAGTTCAACGTAGCCATTTTATACTTTGTTTATCTTCCCTTTCCGTTTCTCCATCATCACCTTTCCTTCTTATCCATTTCTGTTTTCTTGTTTTGAACCCTTTATAAGACAACATTCCTAAAACATCAAACATTTTCCTTATTTTCCTTCTTTAGCCCCAATCTCCCCTTCCCCTCCTGAGTTGTCCTTTATCCCTTGTCGGACAACCACATCTCCCCTCTCCATTTGGATTTGTGAATTCACTCGCAAGCGTCAGCTGATTTTGCAGTGACCGTAACTCCTCCCCACCCAGCCCCCCCCAGAAAAGATTTCACTTTTCATATGTAACAAAGGTCACTCTTTTAATTCCCTCCTTATTCCCTCTATTCCATTTCCTTCCCTTATTAATTCTTGTCTATACTCTCTATATTTTCCTCTAAATATGGATACATTCATGTATGCACACTATACATATACACACATACATATAAATCGTGGTCATTTTTACTCTTATTACACGTCTTCATCTCTCAGTCTATTTTGTAATTGTTCTGCAAATTTTTGTGCTTCCTCTGGATCCGAGAATAGTCTGTTTTGCTGTCCTGGAATAAATATTTTCAATACCGCTGGATGCTTTAGTATAAATTTATACCCTTTCTTCCATAAAATCGCCTTTGCTGTATTGAACTCCTTTCTCTTCTTCAGGAGTTCAACTTATATCTGGATAAATGAAGATTTTTCGCCCTTTGTACTCCAGTGGCTTGTTGTCCTCTCTTACTTTTTCCATTGTTTTCTCCAGTACCTTTTCTCTTGTAGTATATCTTAGGAATTTTACTAAAGTAGATCTTGGCTTTTGTTGTGGTTGTGGTTTAAAGGCCAATGCTCTATGTGCCCTTTCTATTTCCATTTCTTGCTGTAGTTCTGGACATCCTAGAATCCTAGGGATCCAATCTTTTATAAACTCTCTCATATTCTTGCCTTCTTCATCTTCCTTAAGGCCCACTCTTTATGTTATTTCTTCTGTTATAATTTTCCATTATATCTATTTTCTGAGCTAAGAGCTCTTGTGTCTCTTTAACTTTTTTATTAGATTCCTCTAATTTCTTTTTGAAGTCCTCTACCTCCATTTCTACTGCTGCTTCTCGTTCTTCCACCTTGTCCATTCTTTTTCCCATTTCTATTAAGGTCATATCTATTTTATTCATTTTCTCTCCTGTATTGTTTATTCTTCTTCTTAAATCATTAAATTCTTGCACTTGCCATTCTTTAAATGACTCCATGTATTCTTTAATAAGAGAAAGTATATCCTTTGTCTTGCCTTTCCCTTCTTCTTCTATTTCACTGTATTCTTCCTCTTCCTCTTCTTCCTCTGGGTTGGCCATCTGTTGTTTCTTTGTTGTCCTTTTCTTCTCTTCTCTTCTTGTTTTCGTTGTCTTCTGTGTTCTCCTCTTGCTGCAGGTGTTCTGCAGCTGTCATTGCCGGCTGTGGAGATCGACTCCCCAGCTGGTCACCCCTCCCGTCGGTTGCGCTCTTTTACTCGGCTCAGTGAGCCATTTTTGTTGTCCACTTTCTACCGACCTGAGGGAGCGGGTTTCTCTCTCCACCGCGGGCCTCTTCGAACAGGTAAGGCCTTCTCCTTCTTCTTCTGTTGTCTTCTCTTCCTCTCTTCTTACCGTTGGTTTCGATTTTTCTTTTTTCGTCGCCATCTTCTTTCCACCTTTATACTCACTTTACTTTAATTTTTATTTTTGTGCCTTTGTGTTTTCCTTTGTTTTTTCCGACTTTTCTGGAGAGGGCTGGAGTTCACCGTCCGGCCACTACTCCATCACGTGACTCCTCAATACCTGCAGTTTCTTAACGTGGACTGAAATGGATATAATGGCTTTCCATTCTGAGCAAGCAGTGGCATTTATTAAATTAAATAGCTTTTCTTTTTCAATATTTTTACTGGTTTCATCAAGTAAATGTTGCTTAGGTACTTAAATAATAAAGCAATGCATTAACAATTCTCATATAATAACAATGGTGTTAAGACGAATGTTATGTTGAAAAGAAAACAAAAAAACTTTAAAAGCTATACTAATGATCAGCCCCCTCCCTTGAGAGGCTACTGGCTAAACATAAACAGTCCACTAATAATAAAAATAGGAAAGTAATTAATGGAGTCAAAATAAACAAATTTACTTACAAATTATGAAAATAATTTAAATTAAATTATTTTTTTTTAATGTTGACTTGCAGCACAGAAGCAGGCCCTTCAATCCCACCCAATTAACCTTCCGCCTCCGTACATTTTGAAGAATGGAAGGAAACTGGGGCATGCAGAGGAAACCTATGCAGACATGAGCGAACATGCAAACTCCTTACAGACAGTGACAGATTTGAGCCCCAGCCACTGGTGCTGTAATAGCGTTGTGCTAACCATGTGGTCCAAAACTCAGTATGGGTGATACTAGCCATGCACTCATCACCCATCCATGGCGTCATGCACTGCCAAACCGAGGCTACCCGCAAATTGGAAACGACACCTAATGCTCTTCCTGAGCACTCCAACCAGATGGCACTAACATTGATTTCTACAATTTCTGTTAAACCCCTTCCCTGTCTCTTTCTTTCCCTATCCCTTTATCTCATTTTCTGCAGCTCCCCACCCTATTCCCTTCCCTCTCCTATCAGAGCTACCCTTTTCCCCATCACCTCAGCTTTTTACCTCTTCTACCCTCCCACCTGTTGGCCTGTGTTTGTCCTCCTGGCCCTTCCTCTTCCCCACTCCCACCCCACTTTTATTTCTTTATATTTCTTAATTTTTTTTTAAATTTAAGACCTCTTCCCCTAAACAAGGTTGAAGATTAACATTCATAAATCCAAGTGGCACAATCTTGGAGAAAAACAACACAATGTCAAGATTACAGATTAACTCTATAAATTTTATGGTTATGGTAGTAGACCACAAACGAGCCCCATATCATTTGGAATTTAATATTTGAATCCTTCATTGCATATCTAATTTTTTACAGATTTAAACAAGACATAATATCCCTTAGCCATTGTGCATTCTGACCTATATTTATGTAAATATGCTCCGTGGTCCTGGAGAAACTCTATTTTACCGTGCAAGCATGGTATGAATGACAAATAAAGGTGACTTGATGTTAGGTGTTTCCATTTAATCGAAATTGCATGTCTGGCCATCCACAAAGTAAAAGATAAAATGCTACATTGAATTGAAGTTATTAGTACATTTTGTCAGAATGCTCCAAAAAGAACAATTAAAGGGTTTGTTTTGGGCCCAGAGGACACCAAGACCCAGCAGCAATAGAAATTCACCAAGACAAATGGTTACTTAAACAAAAGTTGCTTTTAATTATCTTTAAACATGAAACCAGGATCAAACTTTAATATTACCATTAACTTAACCTAACAACCTCCTTCTAATTTTAAGCGCATGTGTTTGTAAGTTCAGAAAAGTTCTTTAATTCACAGTCCAATCTCATTTCTCACTCCTCCAAGTTCATCAGTATTAGGCAATTCTTATACTGTACACAAAATTTAACATTTATGAATCTCACCAGGCTTTGTTGCTTGAAAGGTCAATGTTACCGCTCAGGAAGGTTCTTGTAGGTTTTCAGAGAGAGACACAAACTGATTTCTTCTGTTAAGCTACTTCAGTGCCTTGCCGAAGAAACTTGCCCCAACAGGGTTTTCCAGATGAGAACCCCTTTCTTTCAGGCCACCACAGAGTTCCTTTTTGTTTCCCTTATTTCAAGTGAAACATTATGCAGCCAGTCCTCTCCTTTTGTATAGACCATAAGGGCTTTGACCAGCTGAACTTGGAACTCACAACCCGTCTTCAAAATGGTGTCTTTCCATAAGCTTGCAAGTTTGTCTTTTTCCAGTCCCTGCTGCTGAACTGTAGAACTGAATTCTCTCTCTCTCTCTCTCTCTTTCTCTCTCTCGCTCTGAGAAAACCACATGTCCTTCCTAGAACAGGAAACTGCATTCAGACTGCGGCACCGGACCTAATCTTCTGAGATCATTCATCTGTTGCTTTCCAAAACAATCTTCTTCAGCATGATGCTGAACCAAGCCATGAAAGACCCCAACAATGAAGACGCTGTTTACATCCGGTACCGCACGGATGGCAGTCTCTTCAATCTGAGGCGCCTGCAAGCTCACACCAGGACACAAGAGAAACTTGTCCGTGAACTACTCTTTGCAGATGATGCCGCTTTAGTTGCCCATTCAGAGCCAGCTCTTCAGCGCTTGACGTCCTGCTTTGCGGAAACTGCCAAAATTTTGGCCTGGAAGTCAGCCTGAAGAAAACTGAGGTCCTCCATCAGCCAGCTCCCCACCATGACTACCAGCCCCCCCACATCTCCATCGGGCACACAAAACTCAAAACGGTCAACCAGTTTACCTATCTTGGCTGCACCATTTCATCAGATGCAAGGATCGACAATGAGATAGACAACAGACTCGCCATGGCAAATAGCGCCTTTGGAAGACTACACAAAAGAGTCTGGAAAAACAACCAACTGAAAAACCTCACAAAGATAAGCGTATACAGAGCCGTTGTCATACCCACACTCCTGTTCGGCTCCGAATCATGGGTCCTCTACCGGCACCACCTACGGCTCCTAGAACGCTTCCACCAGCGTTGTCTCCGCTCCATCCTCAACATCCATTGGAGCGCTTACACCCCTAACGTCGAAGTACTCGAGATGGCAGAGGTCGACAGCATCGAGTCCACGCTGCTGAAGATCCAGCTGCGCTGGATGGGTCACGTCTCCAGAATGGAGGACCATCGCCTTCCCAAGATCGTGTTATATGGCGAGCTCTCCACTGGCCACCGTGACAGAGGTGCACCAAAGAAAAGGTACAAGGACTGCCTAAAGAAATCTCTTGGTGCCTGCCACATTGACCACCGCCAGTGGGCTGATAACGCCTCAAACCGTGCATCTTGGCGCCTCACAGTTTGGCGGGCAGCAACCTCCTTTGAAGAAGACCGCAGAGCCCACCTCACTGACAAAAGGCAAAGGAGGAAAAACCCAACACCCAACCCCAACCAACCAATTTTCCCTTGCAACCGCTGCAATCGTGTCTGCCTGTCCCGCATCGGACTTGTCAGCCACAAACGAGCCTGCAGCTGACGTGGACTTTTTACCCCCTCCATAAATCTTTGTCCGCGAAGCCAAGCCAAAGAAGAAATCCATTACTCCCTAGCATGTCCAATTAGCACCTACTTGTGAAGTCCTTATAGGTATTCTTCAGAGTTTTTGCAAAGGCACCCGGAGCCTGGACTGTCTGGCTTGAGCAGAGTTATGGCCTTTTAAATGAGATCTGTTCTGAAGTGTTTGTTTGTGACCCACACTTTAAAAAAAACCTGCCACAATTTATCTCCTTTTAAAACATATTTATATACAATATAAAATATAACATAATCCGTTATAGGCTGGGTTCCAATTTTACATTGAGAATCACTGATAATGTTTTGAAAAACTTCATTCCAAAATTTTTCTAAGCTAGGACAGGTCCAAAACATAAATTAAAGAAGCGTCCACCTGTTTTGCATTTATGACATTGGGGATTTATGTCCAAATAAAAACAAGACGTGTGCTCTGTGTACAACTTTGAATTGTCACAGACAATGTCATGCACAAAGGGAGGCAATATTGCTAATCTGTTTAAAAATGGAGTTCCAAAGCTCATTGGGCAATGAAAGGTTCAAATCCTGTACCCAGATGATCTTGATTTGAATTAACAGGGCTTATCTTAGATCAGTCAATTTGTCATCAGTAAGAGATATTAAGCCTTTATAGGGAGGTTGTAGTTCAAAAAATGTATCAAGAATATTCGCCATGGGAGGCCTTTTTTTGCTCATACCTTGGGCTCGAAATTGGTCACCCTTTACTTCCTGTGAATGCTGCATGGCCTGCTGAGTTTCTCCAGCATATTTATGTATTATGCCAGTCACGCAGGCTGCTTTGTCCTGTGTGGTGTCAAATTTCCGGAGAGGTGTGGATGCTGAGCTTATCCGAGCAAGTGGAGAACATTCCTTCACGCTCAGACGCGTGCCTTTGGAAAAGCCTTCTTGAGTTGTCAGATGATCCACTTGCTGCGGGGAACACAGCCTATGGCATACTCTTTGTGGCTAGTCCAGCTGTTCATGAGGTCAATAATGACCATTCCCCCTGCTCACAACCCCCCCTCCCATATTAGGATAGTGGATTACATAAAGAATGTCAAGATTTGGATATTTATTGGAGGTGGGCATTGCCTGCAATTCTGCCACTTCTAGGGACAGCATGGGGACAGGCCCTTTGGCCAACTGAGTTTGTACCAACCATCAAGCCTATTTTTATCCTACCATCCTCACTTTTTAAAAAAACTCCTCCACATGCCTATTAACTCCCTCCACATTCTATCACTCGCCTACCCCGCTGGGGTCTATTGACCCACCAGCCCGAATTTCTTTGGGTTGCAAGGGGGAGCTAGAGCATCTAGAGGGGATGGTTACAGGCAGAGAATGTCAAAGGCAGGGATGAACCCTGGTCTCTGGTGCTGTGAGGTTGTAGCTCTCTTGATTGTGCCACTATTGTCCTGGGAGGAACTGGAGCACCCAGAGAAAACTTGTGCAATCTCAAGAAATTCACAGCCAGTGTCCCTGAAGCTGTGAAATACCAGCACTGGCTAGTCTGCCACAGTCCTGCTTATTTCTGGGATTTGTTTGCCCTATTCAAACCATCTGAAAATGTTTAATTTGGCCATTTTGCTCACAAATCCAACCCAGAATCTCATTTTTGCCACCCTTTTGGAATTAATCATGATGGTGTTTTATTGAAATAGTTGACTCTAGGCATGTTTGGGCAATCTTCCTGGAGATTTACATTCCTGGCAAAGTTGGCATCACATATTCAGTCAGGTCGCTGTGTTCTTTGTTGCTGAATGTTTGAATTGTGGAGAGACTGCTGTTGAATATTGCATTCTTTCAAGAAGCTTTAAAAGAAACAATGTACAGCAAAACCACCTATGGAGATTGGTAGATGCCAGATAAGCACATTTTCTATCTTCTTGAGACTTTCACTTATAATGCCGAACTAATACATCTGCATGAAGAATAAACCTTAAAAGACAAATACTATACTGTACTTACACTGAACAAACTTCACTTTTTGAATATATAAACCTCAAAACATTTTTACTTTATTTTCAGTCACATTCTTTGAAAACATTTAACCGTCGCTCCCCTTCCACGGAACCTCCAGAGAAATGAACATTAAGGTTATAGATAACCCATCCTCCCCCAAGTTTACAGATAAAGCATCTGACTGGGGCAGCTCTTACTAAGAAGGGATAAGGAGACATTTTAAGAGAGTCACCCCAACAGTGAGCGGCATCAACCAGCTCTTCATCCTGGGAGACATCATTGCTGTTTCACACAACTTGATTCAAAGAGCTGCTATGAGCAAAGCCCGACCAAGGCCCTCCCTTTGCTGGCTGAATATTTTCCCCTATCTTCACCAAAGGTTTATGGTTACTTCAGAGAACATTTACTATTTTAAATTTGTGTATTTTTTGCCTATTATTTTATTCATATTTTTTAAAAATTTCCTTTTTTTGCCGGTTGCTTGAATTCCGGATACTTGGGGTGTTACTGTCATTAAATTAAGCTTGTTCTGTGATGGAGCCCTTCAGAATAGAAAGCCATGGGTTTCTTATCATTATAGAGTTGGCCATGTTTAGCAAGATACCATTTGGTTATTTTCTTTGTCCCCAGCAACATAGGATGAAGCAAATGGGCTTGATTCCCATCACTGATTAACTCAGAACCTGGTTCAGTTCTGTGGCTATGGAATGAGTTATCTCATGAAGAACAGACTGAGCAAGCTGCTGGCGCCTGCTGGTGTAATCCTACAAGAGATGGCATATTTCAAGGGAGAAAATTAAATGTTGGTTTAGTGGTATTGACAGATAAAGGCAAGTCAAATTGGGGGAATTATATAGATGATACACACTCTACTTGTAATGCTGGATGTGGATGAATAAATGATAAGGGGCATCATCAAGCCAGCTGCTTTAGCACTACAGGGTGTTGTACATCACATTGGCTTTACTTGTGCAATCCAGTAGACTGTGATCCTTTCTGCTTCTGATGCACCCTGTCAATCATAAACTGGTTGTTGGGGGGTGGGGGGGGGGATGTTGGGGAGCTAAGTCACTTACTGCTAGTGACCTAGCCTCTGACCTGTTCCTGTAACCACATGATTTATGTATCTGGTCTTGAAGTGAACCACACAGTCAGACTTGCCTCAGAATACAAATCGAAGTCTGAATATATTTTTTCTGCAGTTAAATTTTTAATTCAAATGTAAATTGAGTCACATTATGATTACACATTTTTTTATTTTAAATTTAAACATACAGCATGATAACAAGCTTTTTCGTCCCACGAGTCGGTGAAACCCAATTACACCCAAATGATCTACAGCCCAGTACGTTTTGAATGGTGGGAGGAAACTGGAGGAAATCTGGAGACAAACAGGGAGAATGTACAGACTCCTTACAGCACCGGATTCTAACTGCTATGCCGCCCTTTTCCTTGAGTACTTCTTCTTTTCCACAGTGGTTGTGACATCATTGCCTGGACAAATATATCACAATTCATTTTGAATTTATTTCCCTCTTTATAGTTGGGCTATTGAGGGTCAGCCTGCTCCAGATACAGCCTACCTGAGCAGAGCTAACTCAGCACAGTAGAAGAATCAAGTCTGATCCACCTTTGTTTTCTCAACCTTGCCTGGCCTGCTGGATACACTTGCAGTGCCACGGGGGAGGTTTTTTTTTAAAACTCATCTTCAATTCTGAAACTCTTTTGATCATTTAACACTGCACTTTTGTACGACCGTCTTGGTTCGTGTGAATAAATTGGAGGTGCAGTGAGTATGCAACAATACTGCATTGATTCATCTTAGTGTGTCAGGCTTTGAAATTCATCCCATCTCCTGGGAGTCTTCCAAACTACCTCAGCTTGTATTTTTCAGAGAACAGCAATTTATTTTTAATTGTTTAGTTCCCCACCTCCCACCCCCTCAAAATAGTTACGGTTTGTCATTCTTCACTGAAATTTGTGTCTGCTGCAGTTCAAAAGAGGCCGTTAGAGGAATCCAGTGGGTCAGACATCATCTGCGGAGGGAATGTCTCAACGTGAAACTTTGACCATTGCTTGACCTCCACAGATGCTGTCTGATCCCGTGGTCATTTTTTTTGGCTCTGTAATTTCTTCGGTCTCGATGCTCATGGTGTCTTTTGGTCCTATTGACCATTCTTCTTTTTACAACGGATTGAGGGGAAATGTGTCGACTAATTAATCAGTGTTATTCTACCGGCTAGTGCTACTGTTTTTGAAGTGTGGGTGCGTTCCTGTGATTGTCCCACCTGTTTGTAATACCACTTCTGTGGATTCTAGCACAATGACTAATGGGGCTGGACCTTTCTATGTGCCTGAAACAGGTGCTCTGTTGTCTCTTACCTCAACCTGCCTCCTGCACAAAAATGTGTGAGACATTGAACAGCAGCAATAATTAACTAAAGCTAATATAAATAGGCACAATTCCAAAAGAGCATGAACCAAGAAAGGTCTGTTTTTAAATTATATTTCAGCAAGGTAGAAACTGATTCCAACCCGTGCCACTCAATTTCACCCAATTAACCTACAACCCCATATGTTTTGGAGGATGGGAAGAAACTGGAGCATCCGGGGAAAACCCATGCTGGCCACGGGGAGAAATTTTAATATCAACACCATCAGAAATGTATGACATTTCCAAGAAAAGAATTCTTGACCATCCCCTGAGCATGTCTTCCTGACCCAAGAGCTGTGAGAAAGAACAGGAACCAGGCCTCATTCCATTTGCTCCATCTGTTTGGCCTAACTCTTCAGATCCTCCATCCAGCTGTCTGTATCCTAATCACTGCCACCCCTTTCTTACAGGATACCGTCCATCAGAAATTGTGAAGGACGAATGCAGGCTCTGCATTTCTTCCTGTGTGTCACCCTCTCATCGGGATCCTATAAAAATGGCATTTAAATTCCATTGGGCAGTTTCACACGTATATCGATGGAAGAATGCAGGCATTGTGTTTTTCAAGATTCATCACAATTCCACTTCACAGGAAAGTAAGCACAGTGGTTTTGTGGAATGCGAGTCGCTAGGCATTTGGGCCACAAGAATGCTCCACTCCACAAGCCTAGTTGTTTGTTCTGTGTACTGCACATTGGCTGGGTGCCTGCTGAAGTGCTACCCACACCCCTCTCCCCAAAACACTCAAAGCGGAAGGGCAAAGTGCACTCCGAAACCTAGCACTCTGGTACAAGTGAAACCTGGCTGCCTGCCATTCTTTGTAGGTACCCTGTTTATGGTTTCGGCCAGATCCACGTGTGATAAGATATTTCAGGAATGTCTATTTGCCTTTGCACTTCACAGCATTCCTCTGGATTCTGGCACCATGGCAAATGGGGCTGTTCCCCTCAAAAAAAAGTGCTGGAGTAGAAATTCTGTTGGAGACAAAGACGAATAACATTTGAGTCCTCCTGTGCTGAGTTTCTTTAGCACTTTTGTGTATTCACTACAATTTCAGTGTCTGCAGACTTGTTTCTGCCTATACCAGTCACACTACTGCCACATGTTGAAAGTTACATTATATGTGTCTTGATTTTGTCAAAGGTTGTATGGGGTCTTTTTCTTTGGCTTGGCTTCGTGGACGAAGATTTATGGAGGGGTAATGTCCACGTCAGCTGCAGGCCCGTTTGTGGCTGACAAGTCCAACGCGGGACAGGCAGACACAGTTGCAACGGTTGCAAAATTGGTGGGTTGGGTGTTGGGTTTTTCCTCCTTTGTCTTTTGACAGTGAGGTGGGCTCTGCGGTCTTCAAAGGAGGTTGCTGCCCGCCGAACTGTGAGGCGCCAAGATGCACGGTTTGAGGCGAGATCAGCCCACTGGCGATGGTCAATGTGGCAGGCACCAAGAGCTTTCTTTAGGCAGTCCTTGTACCTCTTCTTTGGTGCACCTCTGTCTCGGTGGCCAGTGGAGAGCTCGCCATAGAACGCGATCTTGGGGAGGCGATGGTCCTCCATTCTGGAGACGTGACCTACCCAGCGCAGTTTGATCTTCAGCAGCGTGGGTTCGATGCTGTCGGCCTCTGCCATCTCGAGTACTTCGATGTGGGAGATGAAGTCGCTCCAATGAATGTTGAGGATGGAGCGGAGACAACGCTGGTGGAAGCGTTCTAGGAGCCGTAGGTGATGCCGGTAGAGGACCCATGATTCGGAGCCAAACAGGAGTGTGGATATGACAACGGCTCTGTATATGCTAATCTTTGTGAAGTTTTTCAGTTGGTTGTTTTTCCAGACTCTTTTGTGTAGTCTTCCAAAGGTGCTATTTGCCTTGGCGAGTCTGTTGTCTATCTTGTTGTCGATCCTTGCATCCGATGAAATGGTGCAGCCGAGATAGGTAAACTGGTTGACCGTTTTGAGTTTTGTGTGCCCGATGGAGATGTGGGGGTGCTGGTAGTCATGGTGGGGAGCTGGCTGATGGAGGACCTCAGTTTTCTTCAGGCTGACTTCCAGGCCAAACATTTTGGCAGTTTCCGCAAAACAGGATGTCAAGCGCTGAAGAGCTGGCTCTGAATGGGCAACTAAAGCGGCATTGTCTGCAAAGAGTAGTTCACGGACAAGTTTAATTATATTACATTATATTATATTACAAGCAGTAAGTCATGAAGAGTTTTATGATTTAATTGTTTAATCGGCATTTATTGTTTGCTTGATGCCCATTTCTTCCCCTCTGGATAATTTTCTGCGTCTTCCTTTTTAATGACACAGATCCTGATGGAATAGGCGCTTATCCTATTTTGAGTACTCCAGACAATGAATGATAGCAGACTGACTGCAGGAGGTGGGCAGGACAAGTCTGATCTTGTTTTGTGGTGGGAGCTGCCTAATTAGTCTCTACAGCATGAGTTAGAAGTGGGGATAAAGCTTCTTTCAAAGCCACTGTGTAATCTTTTTTAAAAATTGGAGAAAATTTGTAGGAAAAACAAGTTGACATTTCGGATATGTTGTATTGGTTTGGTTGCACTGCCAAAGGAATTAGTGTTGATTTACGACCTGCTTAAGTCAGACCAGTTTGTTGCTGTGTAGGACAATGAAGATGATTTTAGTAAAATGATGTTGTCTCCAGTTCAAGGATTGTACTTCCTCTATGGTTTTGTAGGTTTTGAGGTGACTTCTGATTCTGTTTGGGCAAGAGTCAAGTGGGGTGGACTGGTGGATAGTATGTCAGTGAACTGCTTCTGCAGTTTATATAGGTCCTCTGCATGTGCTCCATTTATTACCGCTCTGAATGTGGCTTCTCAACTTTGAGTTGGCGTGAGTCTGCAGTTCCCAGCAGTCGGAATATTACATTTCTTCTTGGAGGCATTGGGAACATGGTTGAATCATTTCCTCTTCTCTGATCGTCTCCTCCTGTGGCAGCTCAGAATAAATTCTGTTGGACAATAAAGAAGCTTCTTTCTGCCTTAGTATCTTTTTAAAACGTACATCCTTCCACTGCAGATAATTAGGAAATGTGGCATTATCAAGAGAGCCTGCATTTCCAAGGTTAAGTCATGAATGAAATTTTCTTGAGAGAGTTCTACAGCACGGAAAGAGGGCCCTTAGTCCAACTTGTCCATGCCAACCAAGTTAGTCCCATTTGCTTGTGTTCAGGTCATGGTTCTAATGGTTTGTGTGAGGAAAAGAGGCAAAAGTTTCAACACTGTTCAGTCAACCATTACCGCTAGGAATTCTTCAATTGGCTATTCATCTCAATTCCTCCCTGTGCGACTATTATGGGTAAATTGATCACTAAATTTGCCTACAAGATGGGGAGAAAAATAAATTTTCCAAGGAGCAAAGGGACTTGGGGAGTCCTTGTGCAGGATACCCTAATGGTTGACCTCCAGATTAAGTTGGTGGTGAAGAAGGCAAAAGCAATGTTGACATTCATTTCTAGAAGAATAGCATACAAGAGCAGGGATGTAATTTTGAAACTCTATAGGGCACTGGTGAGATCTCCCTTGGAATACTGAGTACGATTTTGGGCACCGTATTTGAGAAAAGATCTGCTGGCATTGGAGAGTGTTCAGAGAAGATTTAGTAGAATGATACCAGGAATGAAAAGGTTAGTATCTGAGCAATGATTGTCAGCTGTACTTGTTGGAGTACAAAAGGATGTAGGGGACCTCAGGCATTTCAAATGCTGAAAGGCCTGGACAGAGCAGATGTGGCTAGGATGTTTCCCATGATAGGCGAGACTAGAATAAGAGGGCATAACTTCAGGATAAAAGGGCATCAATTTAAAACAGATGAGTTAGAGGATCGAGTCTGTGAAATTTATTGCCACAGGCTGCTGTGGAAGTGGGGTCATTGGTATATTTAAGGCAGAAATTGACAGGTATTTGATTAATCGGGGCATCAAAGGTTACAGAGAGAAATTCGGGGAATGGGGCTGAGAGGATGGATGGATCAGCTCATGATTAGAATGGCAGACCAGACTCGGTGGGCCTACTTCTGCTTCCGTAATCTTGTGAAGATAATGACTATTCCTGAAAATAATTGGTATAACGTGCCATTGACATTTAATGAGTGAAAGTGATTTTTGTTATACTGGCACTGGGAGTCATGAAGAGCAGCTGCTGTCATTTGAGAATTGGGTAGTTCCAACGTATTCTTAATTGGACAGCAAAGCGTAGTAAGTTTTACAAATGTGTTGTTTCATGCTTGCCTTAAAAGTGAAATAAAGTTGAGGTCCAATTTCAGAAGCTTTTGTTCCCTCAAAAGAAATAATAGAGATTTTTTTGTTATGCTTATGGCATGTTCATTTGAGACCAGGCATAGACTAAACTGTACCCTTTGATGTCCTGTTGTCCCTTCATTTATAAATACTGTGAAACTCTGACAGTCATATTCCATGATGGTTTGGCACCTGACTTATTCATTTGTCTGGTGTGCTAGCAGGGTACATTCCCGGAGCCAGGAGCCTGAAGTGAGGCTGAAGCTGAGGTTAGGTCTGTGGACCCTAAGGAGAGTCAACATCAGTGTGGAGTAGGCAATGTGGGTGGGCTTGGAACCAGTACTGGGGAGCAGTGTTCCTCCATGTAAACCAGCCATTCTCAACAGGAGCCCTACCCCACCCCAGTGGCCACAGCACTTGTTTTCTTTTCATCCCACATGATATAAATATTTTTGTTTGTAGTTGGTGGGAGAGAATTATGGAAGAAGCCAAAGCTTTGACTGCGTCCCAGGAAAGGGGACCCATAAACTGAGCAGAGTCCGAAGAGGGCCACAGCAAAAAAAGGGTGAGAATAGCTGATGTCCACTGAAACTTGTGAGCTAAAATTCTTCAGTTTCTATGTCCCATTTCTTTTAAACCCACAGGATTCACTGGAAAAAAATTGACTATTGTGTAACATGCTTATATATTTTTAAGTGAAATAAAAGTGTCTTTTATGTACATCATTTCTGAGAATCTGCCAGTCCCCCACCGTCAATGCTTTCCCAAGGGTGCCGAGATGAGTACAAAATGAACAGAAAAATTTGGATTGAGAAATCTGGATTAGAATTGGCCATTGATTGTACATTCAATTCCTATGACTTTGAAGAAGACATTTGATTAAATGCTTGGAAAGTTTTAGAGTGATTGATTATGGGGCGTGCAGGCAAGCAGGAAGAGCTCGAATGGACAACTCAGTTGGCATGGATGAGTTGGGCCGAAGGGCCTGTTTCTGTTGCTGTACAGCTCTGACTGAGCCAAGGACAAAATTGAGGATTTAAATAAAAAGACCATCTGAACACGCCCTATCTGAAATGGTGATTGATGTAGAGGCAACAATGTATTTCAAATAGAAATGTGAATATGTGATTGGAGGGGAAAAATTGACAAGTCAAGTAAAGTCACCTTTATTTATTGTTCATACCCTGCTCGTACAGTAAAGATGAGATGGCGTTTCTCCAGGACCACGGGGCATATTTACATAAATTTAAGTTAGAATAGAAATTAAACACATTACAATATTAAAACATATACAGTTAAAGTCCATGGTACTCTATCTACAAATGTTCTTGGAATTCAAGAGTCTGATGGCTTGGGGGGGAAAAACTGTTGCCCAATCTGGACGCAAGGGCCCGCGTGCTACGGTACCTCCTACCAGATGGCAGAAAGGAGAACAGTTTACATGAGGGGTGTGTTTATTGCCTTTCGCCTGCTTCGAGTGTTGTAGACGTCCTTCATGGTAGGAAGAGAGCCCCAATGATCTTTTCCGCTGCCTTCACTATCCTCTGTAGGATCTTGTGGTCTGAGAAGGTACAGCTTCCAAACCAGGCGGTGATGTTGTGTCACAGGATGCTCTCAACACATCCTCTGTAGAATGTAGTGAGGATGGAGGGTGGGAAATGAACTTTCCTCAGCCTTCACAGGAAGTAGAGGCACTGCTGGGCTTTTTTGTAAATGTCAAGGGACCAGGTGAGATTCTCCACCAAGTGCACTCCAAGGAACTTGATACTCTTGACGACCTCAGCAGTTGAGCTGTCAATAGTCAGTGGAGTGTGGTCCCCCTGGGTCCTCCTGAAGTCAACAACCATCTCTTTTTTGTTCAGATACAGGTTGTTGGCTCTGCCCCAGTCTGTTAGCGACTGCACCTCATCTCTGTACACTGACTCCTTATTCTTAGTAAAAAGGCCCACCGTGGTCGTGTCAACAGCGAACTTGATGTGGTTCAAGCTGTGTTTAGCTCCATAGTCGCGGGTCAGCAGAGTGAACAGTAGTGGGCTAAGCATGCAGCCCGTGCTCACTGATGGTCTTGGATGTGTTTTTAACAATCCGGACTGCTTGAGGTCTCCCTGTCAGGAAGTCAAGAATCCAATTGCAGAGGGAGATGTTTAGGCCCAGCGAGCTCAACTTCCTTATCAGGTACTGAGGTATGATTGTGTTGAATGCCGAACTGAAGTCAATAAACAGCATTTGAACATACGAGTCCTTATTTTTCAGGTGGGTGAGGGCTAGATGGAGGGCAGTGGTGATGACATCGAGCGGTTGGATCTCTATGTGAACTGCAGGGGGTCCATTGACGGGGACAGCAGGATCTTGATGATAAGTCTCTCAAAAGCATTTCATGACGATGGACGCAAGTGCGATTGGGCAGTAGTCATTGAGGCAGGACGCGGGCGACTTCTTCAATGGGACAATGGTGGTTGCTTTCAAGCCCACACTGGGACCTCGGCGCTTCTCAGGAAGATTTTAAAGATGTCGGTGAGAACAACGGCCAGCTCAGCCACACATCCCCTGAGCACTCTGCCAGGAATGTTCTCCAGTCCATCAGCTTTTGTGAGTAGGAAAAATGGATAAGGCCCTTTCAGAAACCCAGTTCACGATGAGAAATGTCTTCCTCCTGCTTTGTCTTTCTACACAATCCAGATGAATTTGATAGATTTCATCAACTTGGAAGCAGAAAGCATGTTAAAGTCTCTAACTTGCTAAATATTTTCTCTGTTCTCCCAATGCGTCTAACATTGCTCTAATCTAAAGGATTTAACAATTGCCAGGGGATTTGAGTTACAAGTTATGTTAGCAACTTTCATGTGTGTCAAGGAGGATACTTAACTGATAAGATCCTAATAAACAAAGTTCCAATTTAAACTGAAACCCAGATAAAACAGTACAGTGAAAATTCACAGAAGGCACAGTAGAAGAGCAGAAAGAGACAAGGATATATCTTACTATTTTAAAAATTGACTTCAATCAAAATTCCACAAGGGATCACATTATGCCCACGTTTTTGAATGCTCATGGGGAGGTTTCATGAATGTAATTCGAGCTTGCATTCCATTGATCTGGAGTGAAATTAAACCCGGAGTTGAGAGGTGAAAGGCCATAATCTAAAACACACTAGACCACCCAACCTTCCGCGTCTTGATGACTATTTAATCTAAGTGCAGACTTTTTTGTGTTTTCGTGGAAAGTGAGCTTAGCAGCTTGGGGTGCAAGTCGTCAATTTGGAAGACAAGCTGCACATGTGAAATGCTTTCTGCAGATTTTTCATTCTTAATTGGGGTCCAAGTTACAGTAGTTTGTGACGGGCCATTCATCATATGGAAGCACTGGGTGGGTCTGCACAGTCAAAGACTATGTCGTTGTAACTTGGGGTGCGTAATATTTCTACTTGGAAAAAGAACTCCCGGAGCCTGAGGCAAGATGGGAAGCGTAGATTCAGACAAGTACAGCTGAGAACCTGATGCAGAATTCTGGAATATATGTTAGGCATATGATTGCATTATGGGTTAGTTACCACAAATTTAATGAAGCAACTGAATGAATTACAATGGTGTGAACTCAAGGTAGGACGGTCTTCTTCTGTGCTATTTTGATTCTCGGTTCATCTCTGCTTTTAATAGTTCTAGCCAAGAAGATCTTATTGAAATAACTCATCAGCTGCTAATAATGTAAAACAAATTCCTTCTGCTGAAAGCAAAACATTCCCATTCATTCCTGCTCCCTTGTACTGTTTGCTGTTCATCTAAGAATAAAATGTGACATTGCTGCCCCCATTCAACAGAAGATAGTACTGCAGATTCCTAGACAATCAGAAAAATCTTTGCATTTTAACAACATGAAAGTTGTTTCAAAGGCAAAATTTTTTTGCAACAAATGACTTTCTGGAGTGCATATATTGAAATGTAGATAAACAAAGCAATGTGCATTAAATATCAAATTAAACATAAGAAATAGGAGTGGGAGTAGGCCATTTGGCCTGTCGAGCCTGCTCCGCCACTCATTGAGATCATGGCTGACCTGATGATGGGCACATCTCCACCTACCTATCTTTCCCTATATCCCTTAATTCCCTTAATGTATAAATCTATCCAACCTTGTCTTAAATATATTTACTGAGGTAGCCTCCACTGCTTCAATGGACAACAAATTCCACCAGCTGTGATGAGCAGTTTCTCCTCATCGTTGTTCTAAATCTATTACCCTGAATCCTGAGACTATGTTCCCCTAGTTCTAGTCTCCCCTTAGTTCTAGTCTCCCCTTAGTTCTAGTCTCCCCTTCGTTCTAGTCTCCCCTTTGTTCCAGTCTCCCCTTCGTTCCAGTCTCCTCTTCGTTCCAGTCTCCCCTTCGTTCCAGTCTCCCCTTCGTTCCAGTCTCCCCTTCGTTCCAGTCTCCCCTTCGTTCCAGTCTCCCCTTCGTTCCAGTCTCCCCTTCGTTCCAGTCTCCCCTTCGTTCCAGTCTCCCCTTCGTTCCAGTCTCCCCTTCGTTCCAGTCTCCCCTTCGTTCCAGTCTCCCCTTCGTTCCAGTCTCCCCCTTCGTTCCAGTCTCCCCCTTCGTTCCAGTCTCCCCCTTCGTTCCAGTCTCCCCCTTCGTTCCAGTCTCCCCCTTCGTTCCAGTCTCCCCCTTCGTTCCAGTCTCCCCCTTCGTTCCAGTCTCCCCCTTCGTTCCAGTCTCCCCCTTCGTTCCAGTCTCCCCCTTCGTTCCAGTCTCCCCCTTCGTTCCAGTCTCCCCCTTCGTTCCAGTCTCCCCTACCTACCTCTAACTTATCAATGTCTTTCATAATTGTCTATGTTTCTCTAAGATCCCCTCTCATTCTTCTAAATTCCAGCAAGTACAGTCCCAGGCAACTCGATCTATTACCATATGCTAACCCCCCCCCCTCATCTTTGGAAAAAGTATTTAATTTGATGGTATTGATTAATGTAGAATGCAGTGTACTCAGATTATAAAGGTGGCTCATTTAGCCCCTGGACATCCAATTCCCATTCACTTCTGATAAATGGTTGGACGTTTGAGTAACTTTACAGACATAAGGCAACCAATTTGCACTTCATACAGACTGATGAATGAGTGCAAAATATATTAGCACAATGAGAGGAATGTTGGCCAGGTATTGGAAGGTGCTTTGTTGGAAAAATGTTTTTCCTTTACAATTGCCTCATTGAGGAGACCTCCATTTTAAACTTATTGTGAGAAGCCCATTCATTGTGTCTTGCCATGAATTAGTGTGCTGAAGCTTGGATTTGAAAACTCGTCATTTTAATTCTAAATCATCCTTGCTTTAAAAGATTGCCGTACCATTCATGCAATATCATTTTTTTTTCCACTTTACTTTGAAAGTAGAAACATTTGCGGTTTAACCTGGGCACCTGAGAGTTGGCAAGAAAAAGGAAGCTCTGTATCAGTTGATGTTTGGAGGGGAAGGGGCAACTAAATGATTATTGTTGAGGCTCGTATCAAAGATCCACTAAATGAGGAAGGGGAGGATTGTAATGGAAAGTTACAACTTTTTTTTTCCCCAAGTCGTTAGTCTATGGCGAGATTTAACTCTAAGTTCCATAATGATTTTTCATCTTGGAAATAGAGATGGAAGACAAATCATTGCTACCATAGCCAATTAAAAGTAAAAATTCCATTATTGTCGTGTAATACATTTGAATGTAACACGCACAAAGTTCTTTAACTTTTGGCGACCGTAAGCCACTTTATCCAGTGCCCCTCACAATTCCACTTTTTAATGCACAAGCCTATTATCATAATGGAATGATTAAAATGAAGATGTAGTGCACAAAGTTGAAGTCCTTAAATGAGTCCATGAGTTTGTTGTTTAGGAGTCAGATGATGGAGGGGTAGCAACTGTTCCTGGACTCTTAATCAAGAGTCCTGTGGCACCTCTACCACTTTTCCAGACGCAACAGCGAGAACAGAGCATGTCCTGCATGGTGTGGGTCCTGTATGATTACTTCTGCTTTCCATGTGGATTTTGTCGATAATGGGGAGAGTTTTTTTCCTGTGATGTACAGGGTTGTGTACATTGTTTTTTTTAGGGCTTTTTGCTCAGAGATAATGATGCCCTCATACCAGGCCATGATGTCGATGGTCAGCGCACTTTCCACCTCACATCCATAGAAGTTTGCCAAGTTTCCAATGACATACCAAACCTCCACAAACGCTTGAGGAAGTAGAAGTGCCGACATGCTTTTCTCACGGTGACGTTAGTATATTTTCGAGAAAGGTCCCTGAGATGGTGACTCCCAGAATTTAAATTTTTTCCTCATCTCCACCTCTGATCCCCCGATGATCACTGGATTGTATGTGATCTTGTGCTTGTTCTCTCTCAAACTACAGTAAAACCCCTGGTATCCAGCACTGTAGGGATTGGTAGATGCCAGATAAGTCTATTTTCTGGTTGCTTGAGACTTATTCTTATAATTCCTAATTAATATGCCTACATTAAGAATAAACAGTTTAAAAGACAAAAATAGTATACTGTACTTACACCAAACAAACTTTACTTGAATGAATATGTAATAAGCTGTAATGCATTTTACTTCATTTTCAGTCACATTCTTTGAAAACATTTAACCATAGCTGCATCTGCAGGTTCCTCCCCAACCATGGAGCCACCCAAAAGAAGAACAATAACATTATAGGTCATTAACTACCTCCTCCCCAAGTTAACAGATTAAGTTTCTGACCGAGTGACTCTTATTGAGCATGGATAAGGAGATGCTTTCAGAGAATCACCCCAATTGTGAACAGCATCAACCAGCTCTTCATCCTGGGCGACGCCATTGCTGTTTTACACAATTTTATTCAAACAGTTGCTACGAACAAAGCATGACCAAGGTGCTCCGCTGGCTGAATATTTGTTCCAGGTGCGGGGGGTGTCTGTGAGAGGCGCTGGACAAAGCGGCGACTCTCTCTGCCCTACCTACGGTAGACAAAGGTCAAAGAATTTCATGCATGTTACATTCTAAATGTACTATTACGTGGCAATAATTGAACTTTTAACATTTTCACCAAAGGTTTATGTGTTACCACAGAGAACATTTACAATTTACAATTTTAAACTCGTGTTTTTACCTATTTATATTAATTTTTAAAATTATTTTCCCGATGCTTGAGGCTGCCGATTGTTTGAATTCTGGATATTGGGGTTTTACTGTACTAATAAAATATTTTGAGATTCAACAAAAGACTGGGAAGGAATGCAAATTTCCCCTAAATGATGTTGACTATCAAGATGACTGTTACAATACTGACCTCATTTGCAGTTTCAACATTGGTGAATGAAAGCTAAATAAGAATTGTTCTGGGAAGATTGATGAAAGTATGACATTCTTTGGATGTACTGTTGACAGAATACCCCTGTTGTCCAAGATGGTGCACTTCACCTTGAGTACTTAGGATGATAATTCTGTAAGTGGCTTGGCCTTTTGGCAGCTTTGTGAGTGTGTGGGACTGGAATGGAGATGCTGAGGAGGGTGTGGGGCAGGTAGGATAGAGTTTAGTTGATCTATTTACTATGGATTTAAGGAAGTCTTCATGTGGTTAGCTGCAAATGTATATAAATGTGAATGTTGTTCACTGCTTGGTGTTCTGTTGCATTGTGCCAAGTGAGATCCACATTCCATGTTAAGAACATTGCTCTTGCTGTGTGTCTATTACATGTTTGTGTAGTCTTGTAATCTTCTGTTGACCTTATTAATTGGAGGTGGCTTTTTTTTAATGTTGGCATCCATTGCAGCGCAAACCAAAAGTACAACTGGGACTTAAAATTCTGGTATATACTGTCGTGGGATTATGTGGTATTTAAGTATTCTTTTTATAGACAAAAATAGTGTAGAAATTCACTAGGTCACTGATACTGGGATATAGGTAGCTCTATGGTGGTATCTGCTTTTCCTACTTAAAATAGACATAATGGTGGCAGCATTTCAATAAAAAGCCTTTAACTGTTAGACGATGAAAATTTGAAGCAGAAGAAGGCCATTTGGCCCATTGAGTGCTCCGCCATTCCATCATGAGCTGATCCATGTTCCCACTCACCTGCTTGCTCCCTGTAACCTTTGATACCTTACTATCTATCTCTGCCTTAAATACACCCAATGACTCCACAACTGTCCATGGCAGCAAATGTCAGGGGTTCACCACTCTGGCAAAAGAAATTCCTCTGCGTTTGTTCTAAATGGGTGCCCTTCAATGCTGAAGTTGTGTTCTCTTGTTCTTGATTTTCCCCTATCCTGGAAAACATCTTTGCCGTGTCGGTTCTGGCAAGGCCCTTCAACATTCATAATGCTCTGTGAAGTTTCCTTCCCCCCCCAAATCTTCTGAACTCCAAGGAGTACAGTCTAAGAACTGTCAAATGTTTCTCATGTGTTAATCCCTTCATCCCAGGAATCATTCTTGTAAAGATGATACATGGTTACATATCTTTTTTTCTGCACGTGTGTTTTAAAAAAAGAACAAATCTAAAGGCCTCCAATATATTGAGTAATGAATTGGATGTTCATAAAAGCATTTTGTGGGAGTCTTCAGGACAATGAACTCATTAATGACCTACTGAGTTTCCAAAGCACTCTGGTGCATTCCACTCGACCCCAGCATCTGCGGATTTTTTTTGTTTAATTCCCAAGTTTGAACCACATTCTCATTATAATATTTGAGAATCACTTTCAGGTCAGGTCCATAAAAGTACTCATTTAATATTTATTTTCTGGTTTCAACAGAGATTCTTGTGCATAGCTTGAAAAGGCTGTGGGGAAAAGTAGGCGATGGAAAACAAAAAAAAAAGCTGGAAATACTCGAATTAAAAACAAAACTGCCCATACTCACCAGATCAGACAGCATCTATGGAGAGAGAACCGGGGTTAATTATTCTGTTAAGTTTTATCAGAACGGTTTCACTGTCTGAGAAAATTACCAGTGTCTCAGGAGCCTGGAACAATTGTGGAACAAAATTTATTTTGGTTCAAAGAGCTGGACCACTTATAAAAGATTTGTCAGAATTCTTAAAATGCAGTGAGCCCAATTAATATTGAAGTGGCCTGTTGCATAAGTTTGTGGAAAATGATTTCGATTCAGTGTCTTGGCTTTGCAGAAGTATTGTGGTACTATCAATGGCACATTTTCCATTTAAATTGTCATTCCAGATTAATGAGCTATTTTAGGTTCTATGAAATCAGATACATCTTGCCTATCAACTGTTCACTGTTTGGCCTTTCCCCCTTCATGAAATATCACCCCATTTTTACTTTAGTCTCCATGAAAGGACTTGACCTGAAATGTAAAAAAAACAGTGCTGGAGAAACTCATCATTTCAAACCGTGTACTTCCTGTAACAAAGATAAAGATACACAATCAGCGTTTTGGGCTTGAGCCCTTCATCAAGACTTGTGTGTTTTACTCTGGACCTGAAATGTTGACCAAACATTTCTACCCATGTAGACCTGCCTCACCCACGTCAGCAGCTCATTGTTTGCTTTTGATTTGTTTTGTGATCGACGAGGTTATCATTTCGAAGCATGTGCTTAAAATGCTTTTCCTGTCTCTTTCCCACATCCCTATCACCCTAGTCTTGCTATTCGAGAAGATTGAGAACGATGATATCGCTAACAAAACACTGAAGATTACGGATTTTGGCTTGGCTAGGGAGTGGCATAAGACAACTAAAATGAGTGCAGCGGGTACTTATGCTTGGATGGCGCCAGAGGTTATCAAATCTTCTTTGTTTTCCAAAGGCAGTGATGTCTGGAGGTAGGCACAATTTTGAATTAATAATGCACTGCACTATTGTGCTCCATTGCAATGTTTCTTTTTAAAATATACTTTTATTGAGTTGCATATTAAATGATGGTTATGTAATGAATCAATTGTATACAAGCAAATACATACCAAAGAGCAAGTTTATATTTGAATATTTTATTTTTGTTTTTTTCCATAAATGTGGAAGGTAAACTCTCCAATATATAAAACTTACAAAAAACAAAACAAAATGAAAAACAACCTCTCTCCCCTCCCGTTTAACATTTCACAATGTAGATCCACACGCACCATCAGGGCTCACATTTACGTTGACCATTAAAAAAAAATTATACAGGGAAGTCGCTTGCATTTATACTACAGACCATCTATTATTGTCCTTTTATTATTATAGTTATAATTGGGCTCCTATATGTTCCACATATGGCTGTTATATCTTGATAAATGTTAAGCTATATAAATCTTTTTCCATAGGTATGGAACTATTCCTCTCAGCAGTCCAAGTAATCGCAATAAGGCAATAACGCTATTTTAAACAAATGAAATTTGGAATTTAGTTAATTTATTTCAGTAACACTTCCCAAATGATAAAGCTCTGGGTCACCCGTGAAGGCCACCCCCGTTAGCTTTGTTAATATTTCAGTAATATCCTGCCAAAAAGGTCTCGCCTTCACACAGAATCATGTAGCATGTAAAAACGTTCCTGTTTCAATCCCACACCTAAAACACATTTCTGATATTTCAGATTTTGATTTAAGCGACTTCTGTGGTGTGAGATATAATTGGAGTAGGAAATTATATTGCACTACTCTGTATCTTGCATTTATAATTGATGCCATGCTATCCGAACATCAATCAGACCAATGTCTTTCCATTATTGCAACACCTCGATCCAACTTGCATCTCTCTCTCTCAATCTGGAGAGCATAGTACATCTTGGTTATAAATTTAGGTGTATTCCCCAGACAAATAGTTCGATCCATTTCACTAATTTCAGGTGGGGCCCCTTGGCTCCCATCTTTCTCTTAGGAATGATCTTAGCTGGAGAGAAAAAAAGTCCCATTAGCTATTCCATATTTATTTCTTAATTGTTCAAAAGAGAGTTAGATAAGACTCTAGTGGGCAAAGGAGTTAAGGGTTATGGGGATAAGGCTGGAAAGGGGTACTGATGGTAGTGATCAGCCATGATCTGTAAAATGGCGGTGCTGGCTCGACGGGCCGAAGGACCTACTCCAGCTTCTATTGTCTAATTGTTCAAAAGACATAAGAGATCCTTCCCCATAACAGTCATCAATATATCTTATTCCTTTGTCAGACCATGAATTCAATATTTTGTTACCCAGATTTATAGGCAGCAACATATTTTTACATAATGGTGTTCTTAGTGATATACCTGCTTTTTTTTCCCCGAATACACTCATTTATTTATTGCCACATTCTAATCATAGGGTCTTTTTTATTACCTTAACATTTCACTTGTAAATAAAGTCCTTCGCTGTCCCCTCTTTTATTGAATTCAATCCCATCCAGATCCAAGAGGGGGGGGTGGGGGACTGTCTCCTTCAAAGAAACATGATAAAAATCTTGCTTGTGTTGATAAATAATGCTTATTAAAATCCAGAAGTCTAAATCCTCCCAATTCCAATGAAATTCTCGGCACTTTGTTATTCCATAGGAATTGCCTTATATAATTATTTAAATAATTTTTTAGGTTGTGCAATAGGCAACGATTGAAAAATATTCAGTAATCTTGGAATAACCTTCATTTTAATACAATTTACTCTTCCCACTAAAGAAATTGGCAAATCTTTCCACTTCTGTAAATCTTTCTAACAGAGGAGTGTAATTACATTTACTTAAGTTCTGTAAATTATTATGTCATTCCTAAATATTTGATTCCATCTATCTTCCAGTTAAATCTACCTTTTTGATATCTTTCATAATCAAAATTCATCAGTGGCATTATCTCACTCTTGTCCATATTTATTTTATAACCTGATACTCTTCCATATTTTTCTAATATTGTTTGTAATTTTATCAAAGATTCAGCTGGGTCAGACACATATAAGAGCACATAATCAGCAAATAAACTAATTTTATGTTCTTCCTTCCAACTTTGAAGCCCTTAATATCCGGATCTCTTCTTATAACCTCCGCCAGCAGTTCAATTGCAAGGATAAAAGGTGCTGGGGACAGAGGACACCCCATCTACTCAATCTACTCAAGGGAAAACTGCTGACATCTGATTATTAGTTATAATTTTGGCTTGTAGTTTTTGATTGCGTTTTTACCCAATTTATAAATGTTCTACCTAGACCAAATTTTTTATTTATTAAATAAAAAGCACTCTCAACGGTTGAATGCTTTTTCTGCGTCCAGGGAGACTGTTAAACTTGGATTCATCTTTGATTTTGGCGTATGTATGATGTTATATAGTCTACCCAGACTCTATGAAGAGTGTCTTCCTTTAACAAATCCCACCTGGTCTGTATGTATTAATTTTGGTAAATATTGTCCCAGTCTACGAGTTAGTGCCTTTGCCAATATTTTATAATCATCGTTCAGAAGTGATATAGGTCTATACAATGAGGTTTTTAATTACTTTTCTTCAGTAATATGTAATTATAGCAGTCGAGAAAGATTCCGGGAGGGTCTGGGTCTCCACCGCCCGGCCCAATAAATCCATCATAAGAGGCATCAATAAATCCATCCTCCCCTGGAAATTTGTTAGCTTGTAAAGTGTCCAAAGCTCTCTCAATTTCTTCTCTTGTGAAAGGGACATCTAATTCAACCCATTCTTTATCTTCTAATTTTGGAAGTTCTGTGGCGACCCACATACCAGCAAGTGAACTGGGTCCCAAAATGGCGGATGTCCTGTGGAAAACGCAGGAAATTGACCTGCATCCAAAATCTTGGCTGATGGTGTCACTGGTGATGTCACTTCCTGTCCATGTGACAGAAGCAGTGATGTATGTAAGCCCAGCATCCAAGCCTGGAGGTGTTAGTCTTGCGCTGGACTCCACAGCATGTACATCAACTTCCCCATGTATACATCAACTCGACAACAAATTATAGGAAGGATATCAACAAGGTAGAGAAAGTGCAGAGAAAATGTTACCTGGGTTTCAGCATCTAGATTTTAAAGAAAGATTGAGCAGATTAGGTGTTTATTTTTTTGGAGCATAGAAGGTTGAGAGGGGATTTGATAAAGATATTTAATATTATGAGGGGGATAGATAGTGTTGATGTGGATAGGCTTTTTCCATTGAGAGTAGGAGAGATTAAAACGAGAGGTCATGAATTTAGGGGCAAAAGTTTAGAAGTAACCTGAGGAGGAACCTCTTCACTCAGAGGGTGGTGGCTGTGTGGAATGAGCTTCTGGGAGAAGTAGTGGGGGCAGGGTCAATTTTGTCATTTAAGGAAAAATTGGATAGGTATATGGATGGGAGGAGAATGGAGGGTTATGGGCAGCATGCAGGTAGGTGGGACTAGAGGAGAAGACTTAGTTCAGTGCAGACTAGAAGGGCCAAAATGGCCTGCTTCTGTGCTGTAATTGTTATATGATTATATTGTTACAGGACTTCACGTCCAACCTGCAGGGACCTCACATCTTTTCCAAGGTGGACCTGGTCCAGGAGTATCATCAGATCTCGGTCCACCTGGATGACATTCCAAAAACAGCTATTATACACCTTCTGGGTTTTTTGAATTCAGGTGGATGCCTTTTGGGCTCAAGAAAGCCAAGCAGACTTTCCAATGTTTAATGGACAGAGTGGGACTGATCGCGACTTTACCTTCATATACCTAGATGATGCGCCTATCATTAGCTGCAGTCATCAGGACCATTTGTCAGACCTGCGCAAGCTTTTCGCTTGTTTGAATGAGTTTGGGCTGACCATCAACCTGGCCAAGTGTCAATTCAGGTTAGCGACCATTGATTTTCTGGGCCATAGAATCGAGAAACACGAGCAAAGCCACTACTGACAAAGGACGAGGTGATCCAGGCATTCACTAAGCCCAGCACAATTAAAGGCTTCCAGGAGTTTGTTGGAATGGTGAACTTTTATTGCTGGTTTTACCTTAAGCGCCTTGCATCATGTGACTCCTCTTCGCCCTGGTGTCAGGCAAGGCAAGAGATGTTACTTCGGACGAAGAATCGTCGGCAGGTTTCGAGAACGCCAAGGAAGCACTGGTTAGTGCTGCATTGCTGGTCCACCCAAGAACAGATGTCCCTACAATCCTGACAGTGGATGCGTCCAGCATGGCAGTAGGAGGGATGCTTGAACAGTACATCAATGGGCATTGGAAACCATTGGCTTTCTTTAGCAAGCACCTAAGACCACCAGAACTCAAGTAAAGTGTTTTTGATTGAGAATTGTTGGCACTGTACCTAGCTATCAGACATTTTCTGGTTCTTTCTAGAAGGCAGGCATTTCACAGCTTTTATTATCCACAAGCCATTTACATTTACCTTCACTAAGGTATCAGATCCATGGTCAGCTCGTCAACAGAGACATTTATCATATATTTCTGAGTTCACGACAGTCATCGAACACATCCCAGGAAAGGCCTATACAGTGGCAGATGCACTGTCTCACCTGACCTTAGCCCAAGGAGTGGACTACGTTGAGCTCGCGAAAGCACAAGCAGACGAAGAAATTCCACATTACGGAACAGGAAACTCAAACCTGCAGCTGGAAGAGAAATTCCAGTAAGCCTGGGGAGTTCAAACTCCTGCCTGACGTATATACAGGTCATCCTCGCCCAATCATTCCGGTGGCCTGAAAGCGGAAGGTTGTTGACGCAGTAATCCAGTATATGAAGGTAAAGTTGACGCAGTAATCTGTTGACAGAATGACTGTAGCCAACAGATTTGTGTGGCATGACCTTCGAAAACAGGTCAGCAATCGGGTGAAGACATGCACTCATTGCCAGAGATCCAAAGACTCACTACAATATTTTGAGCCAACATATTGGAAGTTTGACCACATTTGGACATTGTAGGCCCCCTGCTGGTGTCACGCGATTCCTATTTTCTTCTCATTATAGTGGATCGGGCCAAGCTATGGCCAGAGGTGGTTCCACTGGCAGACATGACAACTGACACCTGCCCCAGGGCCCACATTTCCTCCTGGATAGCACGTTTCAGTCTGCCAGCACACATCACATCTGACGGGTGCTCATTTCATGTCAAGCCTGTGGTCAGCAATGGCCACCCTACTTGAAACAAGTTGCACCACACAACTGCGTACCACCCACAACCCAATGGACTAGTAGAAAGGTTCTACAGGCATTTGAAATCAGGTCTGCGAGACTTAACTGATTTGACGAATTACTGTGGGTACTCTTAGGCATATGAATGGCACCCAAGGACGATATGGGTGCTTCATCAGCAGAGCTGATGGTTCCAGGAGAATTTGTATCAGACTCACGAGGACAGGAGGAGATGCAAGCTCCACGAGAAGCTCAGTTCTTTAGCCCCCATACCGACTTCTCAACACGGTCAGGCCAGATCCTATATACCCCAGAACTTGCAGGACTACAAGTGCGTTTTTGTACAGAAAGGAGCACACCAAGTGTCTGTATGAGGGTCCCTTCGAGGTACTAAGATGTACATTTGGACATCGGAGGTAAAGAGGAAGCTTTTCAATTAACCCCCTCAATCCTGCCCATGTGGATCTGGACAGACCAGTCATGGTTCAGGCACCTCAGCGGAGAGGAAGGCCATCCAAACAAAAGAAATACGGACTTTGGGGGTGTGCAGTGGGATTGCAGGTTCTAGAGTGGGGTCATGTGGCGACCCACTTACCAGCAAGCACACTGGCTCCCAAAATGGTGGATGTCCTGTGGAAAATGCTGGAAATTGACTTCCATCTAACATGGGTTTTTAATCTGGGCTGATGACATCACTTCCTGTCCATGTGACAGAAGCCATGATGTATACAAGCCTAGCATGCAAGCCTGGAGGTGTCAGTCTTGAAAGAGACTCCACAGCATGTACATCAACTCAACAATGTGTACGGGATTCCACAACGTGTACATCGACCTCTCTAGTAGCTCAGTATAGAATACTTCACTACAGTTCCATATTTGCTAAAAATTCATCCATCTCATTTTCATCTCCTAATAATTCTGATTTGTATAGTTTCATATAATGTCTATAATATTATTTCTTTTTTATTATGTTATAATATTGCCCTCTTTTTATTGCATTTATCATCCCAGATGACTCCTCTGCCTTTGCATGTCAAGATAAAAACTTTGTGCCCATTCTCCTAACTCATAATATTTTTGTTTTAATTTTTCGTATAATTTTTTTCTGTTCGATGCGTTTGTAATGTGTTATATCTCAATTTTTTATTCTCTAATAATCTATATTTTGTAACCTCATTCTTTGATATTCATTTTCCAATTTCGTTATATCTTTAAGCCATCCAACTCTGTAGCATGAACTCTCAAGAGTTTTTGTATTGGAGACACAGTGGAACCCTGTTATAACATAATAGTTTGGGTCCAAAAAAAATCACATCGCGAAAAAAGTGGGGTTGCGCTAAATCAGGGTTTTACTACTGTCTACAATATATACACACATTGCAGCAGCAATCCCCCCCCCCCCTTCTGATCGTGGCAGTACTCATTTCCCCCCACCCCTCATTCTCAGCTAGATAAACATTACTGTACTTAATCATTTAGACACGCCACTTTGAAACATCCGCTGCGCCACAGGGTGGCCATCCCTGGTACTGCATTTTTTAAAATGGGCTCGCTTAATATCCAATCTCAAAGAACAGAACGTGGACATTAAGGGGTCCAATGACTCGTCACGTAACATCTGAATTCGCTTTAAATCAGGGCGCGTTAAATTGGGGTTCCACTGTAATTTGTTCTTTTAAGTAAGCTTTAAGCATATCTAATATTTAAAAAGCTATTATCAGTAGAAATAAGATTAGTTTCACAAAGTATTTCTATATGTCTCTTCATAAACTCAAAAGTCTTTAAAACAGTGTGGCATTGAGATACCATCTATACACATTTTCTTGTTTATCCATTATCGCAATAGTTAATGGTGAGTGATCTGATAAGTCTCGCCTAATATTCTGTTTTACCACTCTACTTTTTAAACTAGGCAGACATTAAAAACAATCAATCCTTGCATGTGAATGAATAGTCTCTTTCTACGGGGTTAAGCTGCCTCCATATATCAATCAAATTGAAGTCCTTCATAAATGATAGTGTGGTTTTTGGAGCTTTTGGCCTTGTTTCTGTTCTGGCTGACTTATCCAATATTGGATCAAGACAGAAATTGAAATCTCCTCTGACCAATATATTTTGTCTTCCTTCTCCTAAAGGCTTCATCATCATAAAAGTCCATGATTCTGCGTAAATTTTGCCATGTGCCATTACAAATCTTCCAGCTTGGTCAGTCAGTCTATTATTATCGGTGATTTCTTATTAATTAAAATTGCTACTCCGCTTGCTTTTGAGCCAAACGAAGACGATATTACTTGTCCCACCCATCCTCTTTTTAATTTAGCATGCTCCGATTTGGTAAGATGCGTTTCTTGTAGAAAAACTCTTATCTGGCTTCAATTTTTTTAGATGTGCCAAGACCTGCTTCTTTTTCACTGTCCTGTTTATCCCAAATAACATTAAGACTTTATATTTTAGCGTTCTATCCATATTGATTTTTTAAACAAATATTGTTTAACTAGAAAATCTTTTCAATGGTTTAAATAATAGTGATCTTTTACCTTTTTAAAAAAAACACATACAATGTCCCTGCCCTGACGGTGATGTAAACAGGAAACCTCGAAAGCCCACCAAAAAAAAGCCCTTTAGTGCCATCTTTAATAGATACTCTGCGCGCCATTCTCCCCCTTAGAACAGAGTTTCTATGCCGCTACTACTTTTCCCAAGTTTTCACTCTTTTCTGAGCTCTCCGTTAACATTCAAATAAAATTTCCTTTTCAACAATAAAAACAAGACAGTTTAAAAGAGTACAACTTTTACTTAGTTCTATTGTAAACATTCTTTGCAGTCTTCTTTGACAACCTTAATCTTTTCATAAACCTCCCAGGAAGCCTTCCACCTCATTCTTAGTCCTGAAAAATCTTCAATTACCTTCTGCTACTTCAACTCTCAGAGTCGCGGGGTATATCATCGATTATTTCACGTTTTTGAAATGCAATTGTCTTTTTGCATCGTCATACTCCTTCCTTTGCTTAATCAAAGTAGGACTAAAATCTTGAAAAACAGCACTTTTTCATGGTCCATCTCGGGCGGGCCATTATTTTGCTTAGAGTATTTATAAACTGCTCCCAGAATTGTCTCCCATTCCCAGTAATTCAAAAGTCTTACCAGGATTGGTCATGGTCACTGATCGCTGGCTCTCATAGGTCTGAGGTTCCAGTGATCCCTTTCAATATGTAATTATTCTCTGAACTTGTCTTCTCCCAACATGGGATCTATGTTTCAAAGAAGTTCACCGGATCTCTTCCCTCGATCCCTTCTTTCAGTCCAATAATTTGAATATTATTTCATCTGATAAAATTCTCCATGCGGTTGATCTTGTCTGTCCCACTCCCATTTCTTCGCACCTTTTTCCAAAGCTTTTAGCTTATCTTGTGTTTTTACTGTCTACTTCTGCTTGGGTCAGCAAATCTTTAATTATTTCTTTAATTTCAATCATCCTTTCAGTCATGTTTCTCATTACATTTTCAATGCCTACAAATTAATTGCTCAAGTTTTCCAATTTTCACAGGATAATTTTTAATTCGTCCCAACTGCCCAGCTCTGCCGGGGTCCACTGCTCCCGAGGTCACTTTATGCTGGTCCCTTTCGGGCTTTCATTCATTGTACCTGGCTGAGTAGAAACTTGCTCGATTTTTGTTCTTGGTTTCTTGGTACTTGTTTTGTCCATTTTTTTTAAGTTAAAAAAATCTTAATTTTAAGATTTTAACCGTCTTTTTATGGTCTTAACTGAGAGCTCGATCAAAACAGATCTGTTTAATTTGCTTTAAACATAAAAACAAGATCAATCTTTAACCTATTCTTCTTCTTTGGCTTGGCTTCGCGGACGAAGATTTATGGAGGGGGTAAAAAGTCCACGTCAGCTGCAGGCTCGTTTGTGGCTGACCAGTCCGATGCGGGACAGGCAGACACGGTTGCAGCGGTTGCAGGGGAAAATTGGTTGGTTGGGGTTGGGTGTTGGGTTTTTCCTCCTTTGCCTTTTGTCAGTGAGGTGGGCTCTGCGGTCTTCTTCAAAGGAGGTTGCTGCCCGCCAAACTGTGAGGCGCCAAGATGCACGGTTTGAGGCGTTATCAGCCCACTGGCGGTGGTCAATGTGGCAGGCACCAAGAGATTTCTTTAGGCAATCCTTGTACCTTTTCTTTGGTGCACCTCTGTCACGGTGGCCAGTGGAGAGCTCGCCATATAACACGATCTTGGGAAGGCGATGGTCCTCCATTCTGGAGACGTGACCCATCCAGCGCAGCTGGATCTTCAGCAGCGTGGACTCGATGCTGTCGACCTCTGCCATCTCGAGTACTTCGACTGTTAACTTAACCCCCTTCTAATTCTAAGCGCAGTTGTATGTAATGTGTATATGTTCGGGAAAGTTTTGATTCACGGTTTAATCATTCACTTCTCCAAGTTCACCAGTATCAGGCAATTCTTATACTGTGCACAGAGTTTAACATTTGTGAATCTTCATCTGGCTTTGGTGCTTAAAGGTAAATGGTTACCGCTCAGGAAGGTTCTTGTTGGTTTTAGAGAGAAATTTGTTGCTCGTTGGACACACAAACTGATTTCCTCCAATTAGCCACTTAAGTGTCTTTCTGAAGAAACGGCCCATCATGGGTTTTCTAAATGATAACTTCTTACAGGTCACCACAGAGTAGTTCCTCTTGTTTCCTTTATTTCAGAAGAAACACTCCAGCCAGCCATTTCCTCTTGTTAGGACTACAAGGGTTTTGAACAGGCTGAACTCTGATCTCACAATTTGTCTACTAAATGGGGCTTTTCAACAAGTGCTGCCAGCTTGGCATTTTGCTGCCTCAAACTGTTTCTCTCTCTCTCTCTCTCGCTCTCTCTCTCTCGCTCCGTCTCTCTCTCTCGCTCTCTCTCTCGCTCCGTCTCTCTCTCTCGCTCTCTCTCTCTCTCTCTCGCTCTCTCTCTCTCTCTCACTCTCTCACTCTCTCTCTCTCACTCTCTCTCTCTCACGCGCTCTCTCTCTCTCTCTCTCTCTCTCTCTCTCTCTGTTTGTTTTCTACTCTCTCTACTTGTAAAAACCTCTCCCAAGGCTCCAAACCCAATCTTTCAAAGACCTGATCAGTATCTCTGAGCCTGGACTTTATTGCCCAAACACAATAGATCAGCATTCTTCATTGCTTCTGCAAAGCCAACCAGAGACTCAATATCTAGCTTCAGCATAGCTTTTGCATTTTAAATGAAATGTCTTTTGTGAAGTGTTATTGTTTGTGAAGTGGCCTACACTAAACACCCCACAATCTATCTCTTTTAAAGACATATTTATCCATAACTATACTAATATAACCTGTAACAATGTCCAGTAAATAATTATAAATACATGCTATTAATCCACCATGAAAATAAAATCTTGCGTTAAAAGGCAGATCAAAAGCTTGGACTGAACAAAATGCCTAATTTGTAAATAACTTTAAAAAATGCCTATTGGAAAATTAAATTTGGCTGATAATTGTTTGAAAGAAATAAAATGATTTTGAATTAAAAAAATCCTTGAAACTTTAATACCTTTTCTATGCTATTCCTTGAAATGATTTTGGCACTTCTTTCTCATTAAGCAATATGAAGGTTTCACAGCTGAAGCCCTTTTCCACACAGCATCCCCTTTCCCCCCAACCCCCAGTAGACCCTGCTCACTTTTGGGTTTTCTGCCTGGAAATCTATATTAGTCCTTGAATAAAATTCACCCCTCAGGTACCAGGAAGCACTGGGCCATCAGAAGAGGTTGCATGAATTTTTACATCCGCCAGGGTTTGGAAAGTAAGAGGTGATCAAAGTTATTAGATAATAAGAGATACTTTCTGTGCAATTTCTTCTTTCCCTCTAATTTTCCATCTAACTCCCTTACACACAACACCTTCTCGCCCCACATTCTTACTCCATCCCTCACATTCTCTTACAGTGCAGTGACCATTCACTCATTCCAGCTAAGTCTTGCTGGGAACCTTTGTCAAGACGTCCATGGCTTTCTAGTTTGTCTTCTTTGGCTTGGCTTCGCGGACGAAGATTTATGGAGGGGGTAAAAGTCCACGTCAGCTGCAGGCTCATTTGTGGCTGACAAGTCCGATGCGGGACAGGCAGACACGGTTGCAGCGGCTGCAGGGGAAAATTGGTTAGTTGGGGTTGGGTGTTGGGTTTTTCCTCCTTTGCCTTTTGTCAGTGAGGTGGGCTCTGCGGTCTTCTTCAAAGGAGGTTGCTGCCCGCCAAACTGTGAGGCGCCAAGATGCACGGTTTGAGGCGATATCAGCCCACTGGCGGTGGTCAATGTGGCAGGCACCAAGAGATTTCTTTAAGCAGTCCTTGTACCTTTTCTTTGGTGCACCTCTGTCACGGTGGCCAGTGGAGAGCTCGCCATATAACACGATCTTGGGAAGGCGATGGTCCTCCATTCTGGAGACGTGACCCACCCAGTGCAGTATGTATCATTTGAACACCAAAAGTCCTTTGACAATCTTGCCTCACCACATTACCATTCCCCAAATTATTGATCCTGATCAATATGAATTGCTTCCTATGTTAGAAGCTAGAACGATACCCCACAGCACAAACCTTTGTTCCGCCAACCGATATAGACTTAGTCATCAATCTAAACCTTCACTACCTCTCACCTATAACCCTCTATTTTTTTGTGCATGTCTACAAGTCTTTTAAATGCCCCTATTGTACCAGCCTCCACCACCATCCCTGGCAATTCAATCTAGGCACCCACTACTTTGTTTTTTATTTTTAAAAAAGCAAGTATCTCTGACAGCTCACTTAAACCTTCCTCCCCTCACCTTGTACAAGTATTCTCTGGTATTTGCTACTATTGCAGTAGGGGAAAAAGGTGCTGGCTGTCCACCCTATCCATGCCTCTCCCAGTCTTGTTAACGAAAACTTTCTTCTTCACTCTAAAGAGAAAAGCCCGAGCTCTTCTCTTTGAAGGAACCGTCCCTCCATGAGGCAGATATTGAGTGAATTCCCCTCGCTTTCATTGCAGTCTTTGGCTGCTCACAGAAGACTAAGACCTGAGATTCAGCACAAAGCTGTTACCTCAGTCCCCTTCTCCCTTGCCTCAGATGGGATCAGATCTGGAATTAATGGATACAGTGAATCAGCAGGTAGTATTGCTCTTTCCAAGCTCCAATAACTCTTGATTTGATCATGGGCTTGGGTGCTATCTCTGTGGAGTTTGTTTGTTCTCCATGTGACCAGGTGAGATTCTTCCAGGTGCTTTGGTTTCCTCCCACATCCTAAAGATGTGTTGGCAGGTTGATTGACTGTTGTAGTGTAGATAGGTGGTAGGTAAATCGTGGGGCTGGGGTCGGGTGGAGGGGGGGTAGTGGTTGGTGTTGAATTGATGAAGATCTGAGAGAGGTTGGATTACAGGCTGAGAATATTTGTGAGCTGACTTGGAATTGATGAGTTGATTTCCTTTTAGGCTTGTGGAAATATATTGAGGAACATCAGAGCACTGAAGAGGTACTGCCAATTTTGCCTCTTCCAGTTCTGTAGGGTGGCCTAGTTAGCGTAGCAGTTCGTGCAACACCGTTACAACACCAGCAATCAGGACAGGGTTTGAATCCCACACTGTCTGTAAGGAGCTGCATGTTCTTCCCATGTCTGCATGGGTTTTCCCCAGGGGCTCTGGTTTCCTCCCACCCTTCAAAGAATACCAGGGGTCATTCGGGTGTCACTGGGAGGCACAGGTTCATCAGCCGAAAGGACCTGTTACTGGGCTGTATGCCTAAATTTTAAAAATTAAAACCAATGTTAGTGTCCTCTGACAGGTCAGCTCCTCAGCCCTGATCACACTGAATAGCTCAGATGGCCCTCCCCAGACTCCTACATGTCAGACACCGCACTCCATCGTGACTAGTAATTTCTAAGAGGTCAAAGAAAGTAACAAAAGGTTTTTGCAGATGCCATCACTGAAAATATGTAACGACTTGAACAACTCCCAGGAATTGATGGTCCAAAATAACATGATACATCAAGGAAGGAACCAGACACAGATCCTGTCTTACAGAAGAACATAGAGGCCAGGTGGAACTGATGAAGGAGTCTGCTGTTAGACTGTGAAGAGCTGGATATGGAGAGGTGGTTTTATGCAGGAGAATCTAGAGCAGCCATTCTCAACTGAGGCCCTACAGCAAGCAGCCCCACCGGGACTTGTTTTCTTTTCACCTCACGTAACACATTTTTAAAATGTTTTTATATGTAGTCAGCAGGAGAGAATAATGGAAGAAACCAAAACTTTACTGCTTCACAGGGAAGGGGGCCCATAAACTTTGAGCAGAGTCCTGGTTGGGGGGAGGGGGGGGGGGAGGTGCGGGACATAGCCAAAAGAAAGTTGAGAATGGCAGATCTAGAACACAGATCAAGGGGCGATTTGGATGTGATTAGTGTTTTTCACGTAAAGGATGATAGAATACAGTGTTCTGTTTTCTGAAAGGGACATTGTATGTTCATTGAATTTTTCTCAGATTAAGATTGATTTGCCTTTTCGAAATGTTATCAAGGCATAGTGGAAGCAGTTTAGGTGTAGATTAGCTGTGATCTATCGAATGAAGTGGCAGAACAGGTTCCTTTAGTAGCTATGTTTCCATTGATATTTAATAAGCTTAATGCCCTTTCTCTTCTCTTGCAGCTATGGAGTATTGCTCTGGGAGTTGTTGACAGGAGAAGTCCCTTATCGTGGGATTGATGGCCTTGCCGTGGCTTATGGAGTAGCCGTCAACAAATTAACCCTTCCCATTCCGTCTACGTGTCCTGAACCTTTCACCAAGCTAATGGAAGGTAAGCACACAATTCTGCGAAGTGAACTGAATGTTTGTGTCCCTGTGTGGTTAATGTTTCATTCAGTGAATTATTTAAGATCATTTGCTTTGATCAGCGGGTGAAACCACTGCTGGGTATTTTTCTCCTCTCTGCACTGCATTTGCTAATTATCGTTTCACAATGTGAGAGCTGTTTGAAGCTCGCACAATTGCACATTCAAGTTCTGTGACAACTGAGTGCCCGCCATCCTTCCCCTATATCTGTGTTTTCTTTCATCTAGGCTCAGTCCCTCTGCCTCCTTTCCTCCAGGTCTGCAGTCTGAGGGACCACCTCCTCCCTCGATCAATCCTCCCCTTTCCTCATCCATGTCCAGTTATCACCTTTTGCCTGTAATACCTAAGCTCCTCTCCCAGCCCTTTCTTCCCTCCTCTTTATTCAGGATGGGCAATAAATGCTGATTTATCATTGGGCCACATCCCAGAAATGAGTTTTCAGTGTTTGAAATTGTGTTCCCTTAGCTCTGGTTTCACACTGTACCCCGGAGACTTGAAACAGAAGATTAAGATTGACACACCAGCATTGAACATGAAGCATTACAGCACAGTACAAGCCCTTCAGCCCACAATATTGTGCTGTCCCATGTAGATTTTCTCCAGAACTATCTTAATTTTTTACAATCTCACATCTATAATTTTTTCTTTCATTCATGAACCTATTTAAGGGTATTTTGAATGTCAGTATTGAACCGGCCTCCACTATCTAGTGCATTCCAGGCATTTGCCACTCGCTGAGTTTAAAAAAAAAACTTCCCTCAGATATTTCCCCTAATCTTTCCTCCACTCAACTTAAATCAACATCCTCTGATATTTGTCACCCCAAGAAAAGGGTTGGTGGCTGTCCACCTTATCTAAGCCCCTCAAAATCTTACACACCTCTAGTGTCATCTTAGTTGAGAAAACCCCTAGCTCTGCCATCCTTGCCAATTGAGAAGGCACTGAATTGACATCTATTGTTTCCTGTGAAGTAGTGAATTCCAGCCCCATTTGTATCTGGGTTAATTTGAGAGATCACCAGACAACTCTTTTGAAGAACCACCTGGACTGAATGTTGAGCAGAGGCAGGTCGAAACAGTTGAAGTAATAATTACCCTGATCTAATTCCAGCTATTCTTGTTAGGAGCCCTATGTGCACCCACGCCCCCACCTTGTAAATGCCTTGTTTTCTTTTCACCTTGTGTAACATAATTTTTTTTTGTGCAGTTAATAGGAGAGAAGTATAGAAGAAACTAAAACATGACTGCTTCACAGGGAAGGGGGGCTATAGCCAAACAAAATAGGTTGAGAATGGCTGGTCTAATTGAATGTGAGGACAGGTTAAAGGGCTGAACTTCCCGACAAAATGATTTGCATGGCGAGAGCTCTCTGTGTTCATTGGCTGCCACGTTAACTACAATTACAAATGTGACTACGTGATCTTAGAGTGCTTTGAGAATACTCAAGGTCACAAAAGGGGCTAAAGCATGCAAGTTTCTTTTAACACATCAATGGTGATCTCACTCCCTACTATTTTACCTCTTTACAAAGCCCTTTCTGTATGAACTGCGCAATAGCCTGTGCTGCAAGTTGTTTACCACTTATTTGCTGATGCAAATGTCAGCTGATATTTCCAGTCACTGTTTTTATTTTATAATTAAATGGCCTGCATTGTGTTTTGTCTGGTCTGCAGTATGTGGAATGAGGTTGGTGGGCGCTCTTGAGAGCTGTGGGTGCGATTGAAAGATCAATCTTGGCAAGTAACCTTTGCTAGGAAATGGCCAGAGAATCGGAATGAATGAACTGTGATGTGCCGTCTGTGGAGGATCCTGTGGGTTCTCTGAGTTAGCCATTCTGTCGGAGCTTTGCTCTTGTTTATATTTCAGTATTTGTCTATTCATGCATCGGTCATATTCGACATAATTCATATAGTCCAGTGGTTTTCAAACTGCCCCCCCCCCCCCCCCCCCGAACTCATATTCCACCTTAAGCAATACCTATGCCATAAGGGCTCGATGATTAGTAAGGAATTGCATAAGGTGGTATGTGAGAGGACAGAAAAAGGTTTGAAAACCACTGTTTTAATCATTCTTAATTGACTCCAAAGGAAATGAGCCAACGACAATTTTTCTCACGCAAAATATATCAGTAACATTTGGGTCCAGAGCAGAGAGAATGCTTAAGATGAAATGTGAGTTTAGGGGGGCAGGTTGAAAACCACTAATATAGTCTTAATGGAAAAAAAAATTGCTCACTTGAACTACAGTTATATAATATAAAAGTGTAAACAATATCACCTTGCAATGCATCCATAATATTAATGTAGTCTTTTGAGGGCATCGCATTTACAATGCCAGGAACTTAGGTTCAAATCTCCCTGTGACCTCATGGGTTTCCTCCCACCCTCCAAAACGTATGGGGGTTGTAAGGTTAATTGGGGTATTTGAGTAGCAAGGACTTGTGGGCCGAAGGGCCTGTTATCGTGCTGTAGCTGTAAATTTTTTTTGAAGTACCAGCAATTATGGCAATGATTTTCTTTCGGTTTTAAAGCCACCTTGGTCATTTTAAGTTCTACATGGTTGGTTGTCATGAGCTGAGGCGTTACTACAGTAGTTCTCAACCTTTTTCTTTCCACTTACATCCCACTTTAAGTAATCCCTAGGCCATCGGTGCTCTGTAAGGGATTGCTTATGGTGGGATGTGAGTGGGAAGGTTGAGAATCCCTGCTCTAGACCCAATTGTTACTGATATATTTTGCATGAGAAAAATTGTCATTGGCCCATTTCCTTTGGAGTTCTGAAACAGTGCACATAATGGGTTAATTAGGTACGATTAAAACAGTGGTTCTCAACCTTTTTCGTTCCACCCACATCCCACCTCAAGTAATCCCTTACTGATCACAGAGCACCTATGGCAAAGGGAATACTTAAGTGGTATGTGAGTGGAAAGAAAAAGGTTGAGAACCACTGCTTTATGGTTTGCAACTTTCCAGGTGGAGAAAGCATTCTTTTGTTCATTTGAGTGGTTCATTTTTAAGTGAAACAGTGTAGGATCTGGATGGGGGTATCCTTGTGAAGTACTGTTTGACCCTTTTATCTAATGTTGCATGTAAACACCTCTAAGTGTGGCCAGAGGGATTCAGAGTGGAGCTCAGCTTCTTTTTCTGTTTCCCCTCTAGGGATTGAGATTGAAATGCAATGCCTGGCTTTGATCAACTACAGGTACTTCCCAGCTTGCGACCTATGTGGCTTGCTTGCATCAATCTGCACAAATGACCAAAAGTTTTAAAAAAATATATAAGGAAATATGCAAAATTTACGCAGTTCATGTAATAGGGATACAGGGGATGTCAGAGTCAAATTGTGCATTTTTACCTTGTTAGTCAGCATCCCAGGGTCCTCAGGCTGGACATGGCCATCTTGATTCTTGTGCGCAAGTGCAAGTCTTTGGTTGGCGCACGTGTGGTGGGTTTGCATATTGGAATTTGGTTGGCGCATATGCATGAGTTCAGGGCGCAAATTCAATATCGTGAGGGCACTTTAGCGCATGCGCCAACCGAACTTCAATATGCAAATCCACCGCGCATGTGCCAACCGAACTTCGATATGCAAATCCACCGAAGACTTGCGCACAGTAATCAAAATGGCTGTGCCCAACCTACGGACCCTGGGAAGCTGGCTAACAAATGTAAGTTTGGACCAGAATGTGGAAGGATTCGCCAAGGCCAATCAACAAATTCAGGAAGCTTTAAGTTGCCATCTTCAAATCTACAATGAAAAAAAGATTTGATTAAATCATTTGCTTTAAGGCTTCAGTACTCTGCGCATATGGGCAAAATTCCGACTTGTGTTCGTTTCGAGATGCGACCGATCCTCCGGTCCCCATTACATTCGTAAGTTGGGGAGTAACTAACTGTACCACCTGGGTGGTAAATACTGTGCTTTCCAAACTGGAGCCATGTAGTCGCTGGATGTGAAGGAGAAATATCTATTGTTCATTGGTTTCTGGATGTGTAAGACAATGGAACTCGTCAATGAACAAAATTATATTTGCTGATTTTTATTTTCTTGTGTAAAATCAAAGGGAAGCATTTACCCGGTGTTCAACCTTGAAAAATAAATTTATTAAGGGCAGCATCAAGCCTTGAATGTTTGGTAGCATTTGGAAGGCTGCAATAGAATCAGCCTGATGAGATGAGAAGTCGCTTGGATTCCTTGTCCATTGAATTCTGGAGAAATTTACAGAGGCCACCTCTCCTGACTTAATGGCTCACAGATGAGCCGTCCAGCCTCCAAAGCAAGCAACTACTGCATTGCTGCTGTTCTTACGAGGACACCCTTGGCAGTTAACGAACCTAGTACAACACAAAGGAGACCATTCAGTCCATGCTGTCTCCCTACAAAGCAATGCCATCAATCTTATTTCCTTATACTCTTGCAACAAACTCCCCCCAGCCCCTCCGCTAACCTTCCTCCCCGAATCCAAATTCCAGGAACAATTGCCAAAAATCCAAATAAAGTTTAAAAATGCTGGAACTACTCAGCAGGTATGGCAGTAAGTGACACCATTATATTCAATGGCATTCTAGTGAAATGTTAACCTGAGACATTATCGTCTCCATAGGTGATTTGCTGAGTACAGTAAAATGCCCATTATCCAGCACCTACGGGGATCACGGATGCTGGAACTGTGAATTTTCCGGTTGACTGAGACTCACTCTACCAATATATCTGCCTTAAGAATACACAATTTAAAAGGCAGTGAAAAATGCAAAGTAATTTGAAAAAAAATCAATTATGTAGTCTTTAATTATGTAAAGTTCACTTTAATCAGCTAATTCGTGTAACTTTATTCTCCTTAAATTTGAATTTTAAAAGTACTGCCCGAGAATCTGGAAAATCCAGACAGACCCATTCCCTGAGCAGTCCACATTTTAGGACTTTTAGTGTATTTATATTCCAGGAATTGTTGCACTGTCAGAAAAAATGTAAACAAATTGTTCTGATAATCATTCATAGTTTTAACAGTTAGTGTAGCAGATAGCACAATGCTATTACAACACCAGCGGCCCGGGTCAAATCCGCCGCTGACTGGGAGGGGTTTGTGTGTTCTCTCCACGTCCTGTGCGCGTTTCCTCCGGGTGCTCCTGTTTCCTCCCACATTCCAAAGACGTACAGGGTCATGTGGATTATATTTTGGTGGCACGGGCTAGTGGGCCAGAAGGGCCTGTTACCTAGCTGCATGTCTAAATTGCAAAATTAAAATTCTATTGCACATTTCAGAGTGCTGGGACCAGGATCCTCATGTCCGTCCATCCTTTGCTACTATTTTGGAACAGCTCACTGCTATAGAGTCAACGGTCATAACTGATATGCCCCAGGAGTCTTTTCATTCCATGCAGGATGATTGGAAGATGGAAATACAACAAATGTTTAATGAACTAAGGACAAAGGAAAAAGTGAGTAAAGTTTATTACTTTTGACATTTTTTAATGAGTTAGAACGATCCGATTCCGAATGCAAGAAATTGTTGAAAATAGGTTCGACCATTAACATTCAGTACGATCACAACTGATCATCAGACTTCAGTACCCCATTCCTGCTTTCCCTGCAGCTTTTGAATGTACCTAATCAACTGGCCTCAACATCTTTCTGTGGTAGGGAGTTCCACAAGGTCACAACTCATGAGTGAGGAAGTTTCTCCTCATCTCAATCCTAAATGGTTGACCCCTTGTCAGTGGACTCTTGCCCTATGTTCTGAGCTATCCCAACATGAGACCATAAGACATAGGAACAGAAATAGGCTGCTCAGCCCATTGAGTCCATCCTGCCATTTAATCATGAGCTTTTAGCAGGGTTGCTATGATTATAGCTCCAGGTTAAAAGAAGACTCGCACACCAAGGGAGTGTAATCGACTCTGAATTTATTGGGCTGAAGCTCTGCCTTTTATAGGCAGCCGGCCATGTCACCGCTGGGTGTGGCTTGAGCAAGGCCGGCTGCTGATTGGTTGTCCTGGATGCGCAGGCCCAGATTGGATCTGCGATCTGTTGGCAGTGTCTCATTCCATGTGCTGTGTCGGTCCGTGCAGCAGGACACTGTCTTTTAGTGGCCAACCCCTGCGCAATGGGGTCGGGTGAGTAACTGGCTGGTTAACATCCAACTGGGCTGGTTTCAGCCGGTCAAGCATGAAGGTCTCTTCCCTGCCGCCAATGTCCAACATGAAAGTGGAGCCGCTGTGCCTGACAATGGAGTATAGCCCTTCATAAGGCCATTGAAGGGGTGGCCGTTGGGCCCAATGACAGATGAATACACAGTGAGGGTCTGCAAAGTTCTTTGAGACAAGGTGCTGGCTTGCCCGTGAGCTCTGGGCTTAACTGGGGCTAGTAAGCCCAGGCGTTCATGCAGTTGAGACAATGTGGCCGCCGGGAACTTCCCCCAAGTTCTCGGAAGCTGCCACAACTTCACCCGGGATTACTAGGGTCGTGCCGTAGACCAACTCGGCAGAGCATGCCTCAGGATCCTCTTTGGGGCAGTGCGGATGTCTAGCAGGACCTGTCGGCCAAGTTTGGTCTGGTGAGTCTTCAGGTGCCTGTGGAACCTCTCCACCAACCATTGGCCTGTGGGTAGTGTGTTGTGGTGTGGTGGAGTTGAGTCGCCAGGGCGTTTGCTAAGGTGGTCCAAAGGCTGGAAGTGAATTGGGCCCCCCTGTCAGAAGTTAAATGTTCAGGGACCCTGAAACTTGTCACCCAGGTGTTCAGTCATGCCTGTGCACATGTCTCTGTCGAGATTTCAGGTAGCAGCATCACCTCTGGTCATCTGGTCAACCATGGTCAACAGAAAACGTGCACCTCCGAATATCGGTAGGGGCCCCACAATGTCTATGTGCACATGGCTGAAACGACAGTGGTGCTGGTTTGAAGGGCTGTGGGGGGGCTTTAATGTGGGTCTGGACCTTTGATGCCTGGCACTGAGTACATGTTTTGGCCTAATGAGTGGCCTCTTTACGGAGGCCATGCCTGACATACCTGTTGGCTGTCATTTTAACTGTAATCCTGATAGCAGGATGTGCTAAATTGTGGACCGAATCAAAAACTTGCCTCCTCCATGCAGCTGGAATGATGGGGTGCGGTTTACCAGTTGAGGTGTCACAGTGTGGTTACCTGGGGATGTCCCTAGTTTCAGGCTGATAAGTGCTGTCCGGTATGCTAGTATATCAAGGTCTGCCTGCTGTGCATCCGCCAGGGCCACATAGTCGATACCCGGGGAGGGGTCGTGCACTGCTAGGATAACCAGATAGAATAGGGCATCGGCTACTACATTGGATTTGCCAGCAATATGTTGAAAGTCTGTCGAAAATTCAGATACATAGGACAGATACTGCTGTTGCCTGGCCTGACAGCTTGCTGAAAGCGAAAGTAAGTGGTTTGTGTTCTGTATAATTTTTGAGCTTTCTACCCTCCAGGAAGTAACGGAAATACAGGTATAACACTAACAACTTCCTATCAAAAGCACTGTACTTGAGCTCTGGTGGCCTGAGATGTTTACTGAAAAAGGCCAGCAGCTGCCACTGTCCGTTAACGGGTTGCTCAACTATATCCCTGACTGCTGTGTTTGAGGTGTCTTAACGTGAGGGCGGTCGGAGCGCCTGTCCTTGGATGGACAAGGAGGGTGGCTTTGGCTAGGACATCTTTGGTTGCTTGGAAAGCAACCAAAGCCATGATGTGGGCCACTACAGGTATGAAGAGATGATTAAAAATTGACCATACCTGTGAACACTTGCAGTCCCTTCATGGTCGATGATCTGGGAAAGGAATGAATAGCGATGGCCCAAGAAATCAATTGTCCCTCGGCCAAACTGGCACTTGGCCAGATTGATGATTAAACCGAACTCACTTAGCCTGGAGAACAATAGCCTTAAGCAAGCTCGGTACGGTTCTGGCTGGCTATTAAAATGTCATTGAAGTAGATGAAGGCAAAGTGCAGATCCTGGCCCACTGCATTTATCAACCTCTGGAAAATCTGATCCACATTTTTCAGCCCAAATGGCATGCAGAGGAATTCAAACAATCCAAAGGGGGTTATGATGGCAGTTTTGGGTATTTCTCGTGTGGACTGGGATCTTATGATAACACCTTAGAGAATATCCGTGCCCTTGCCATTTAGCAGTGAAGTCCTGGATATGGGGCACGGGATACTGTCAGGTGTGGTGGCCTCATATGGGCAGTGGTAGTCTCTGCACAGCCTTTACCCTCCCGCTGCCTTAGGTACCAATATGGAGGGGAGAGGCCCATGTACTAACCAGAGCGCCACACAATGCCGAGTTCTTCCATCTTTCGAAACTCTTCTCTAGTCAGGTTGAGTTTTTCGGGTGGGAGGGGGAGATGCCACACCCTGCCGTGGAGGGGAGGGCCCTCCATAATAATTTGGTGTCTCACCCCATGTTTTGGTTCTGCCGATTTGAAATGGGGTGTTGTGATGGAGGGGAATTCCACTAAGATTTGAGCAAATTCATTGTTGGCAATACTCACCGAGTGCAGATGTGAGTTAAAAAGTTTGGTGCCCTTAAGCGAAAGTGTCTGAAATGTCTGGGCGTGTACAAACCAATACCCTTTAATGTCCAGCAGTAGCAAGTTGGCTCTCAGGCCACCACTGTAAACTTTGGAATTGTCTGTCCGCAAAGTGGAGGGGAATTGTATGGGTGCTAAATGTCCGAATGTTGGAGCTGTTTGCTGCTCGAACCTCTCAACCCACCTTGCCACTGCGGGCTTCTAGGCTGGACGGGGGAGGACACTGTACTGTGCCCTGGTGTCCACCTAGAAACGTCAGCCTGACAGGAAGTCTTCCTGGTTGTGGAGGAGGCTATGCAGTTAGCCGGTCGTTACAGCCATCAGCGATGGCCGGCCTTGGCATTTCCCTGGAATGCGTAGGGGGAGCAGTATCAACAGGCCTCGGTACCCCACTGTTGATGATAGAAGCAGTACTGCTCATCAGTGGGGTGAGTCGATCAGTCGGTTGGCTGGTCGGCAGGCTTCCTGGCTAGGTGTTGCTGACGAGGCGCAGGCATCCATCTTCGCTGCCCATAGCACGTCTGTTTGGGCAGCCACCCTCCTGGGGTCGTCGTAGTCTTCCTCCGTGATGAGCAGCCAGATCGCTTCAGGCAGCTGCTTCAAAAGATCTGCTGGAACAGCGGGCAAGAGATGTAGCCATCATTGAGATCGAGCATGTCGCTCATGAGGGTGGAAGGGGCCCTATCCTCCAAACCGTTGATGTGCAGTAATCAGGGCACATGCTCATGCTTTGAGACCCCAAAAGTGCGGGTTAATAGCTCCTTGGTGGCCACATCGTTCCTTTGCTCCGGGAGCTGCTGGAAGAAGTCGATGATGTGGGCAGCGGTGTGTTGCTCGAGGGTGCTGACCATGTGGTAGTAGAGCGTGTTGTCTGTAGAGATTTGGCGAATGGCAGACTGCGCCTCGGCCTGCTGGACCCATGTCTATAGTTTCAACGTCCAGAAGCCTGGCACCTTCAACACTATAGCGTTGATTGTAGGCTGTTATTCCATCATTGGGTCCAAAATGCCATTTGGACCAGTCGGGGTCGCTACAGTTATAGCTCGGGTTATAACTCAAGGTAAAAAAGAAGACACACACCAAGAGAGTGTAATTGGCACTGACTTTATTGCGCTGCAGTTCTGCCTTTTATAGGCAGAACTTTTATATCACCACCAGGGCGTGGCTTGAGCGAAGCTACCTGCTGATTGGCTGTCCTGGATGCACAGGCCCGGATTGGACCCACTGTGATCCACTGTTGGTGATCGGTTGTTTTGACAGCTATTCTTGCAGTCTATGGGAGCGGGCATCGCATCCCGTGTGCTGTCTACCCGATCGTTGTGTTCAACGGCTGTCTGCTGTGTCAGCCCGCGGATTGGGCCGTGGGCCACTACAAGCTGATCCATTTTCCCACTAAGCTCCATTGCCCAGCCTTCTTCACTTTGATGTCCTGTCTAATCAGGAGCCTATAAATCTCTGTCTTAAATACTACACCCTGTGGTTGCCGTCAAGGGACAAGGTGCAATTCAAGGATGGGAGGTTCATTTGGGGTTAAAGGGTTATTGCTTGTGGGGATTGTTGGGGTATTTCATGTCTTAAGTGCATTGTCATATATTGAGATTAAAAAGGAAAACTTAAAAAAACAGTAATGGGGGAAAAAAAGGGGATGGAGGTGGTGAAGAGGCGGAAAAGAAGTGAAAATAAAGATACAAGATGGCCACGTTGGACTATATGACTATAAACATTAACAGAATATATAACCAAGTTTAAGTGTATCCCATTGGGGAAAAAAAATCACATATAATTTAAAAGACAAAGTTACAATGTTTGAAAAAACCTGGGAACCATATATGGAACATAACAGAAAGAGCAGGCCACGGACCACCAGAACCTAAAATGATAAGAAGATAAACACGATCAGATTTAATATGAATAAGTAGATGATGCGTTGTTTTTGTGTGTATTCCTTTTGTATAAAGATATTGTTTTATAGTATTTTATATGTTCATTATTTACTGTTTTTGGAGGGGGGAAGGGAGGGATGGGGGAAAAAGTGAAAATGTCACTGTGAATATTTAAAGAGATGCATCTGTAAATATATTGGTTGATATGGTTCATAGTACAATAAATAAAGAATTACAAAAAATAAAGAATAAATAAAGAATTACAAAAAAATACTACACCCAATGACCTGGCCTCCACAACTGCCACAAATTCCACATCTGGCTGAAGAAATTCTTACATATTACTGTTCAAATGGGCACCCTTCAATCCTGAAGTTGTGCCCGCTTGTTCAAGACTTTCCCACCATGGGAAGCAACCTTTGTGCATCTACTCTGTCCACATCTTTCAGCATTCAAAATGTTTCAATGAGATCCCCCCCCCCCCCAGCCCCCCATTCTATTAAACTCCACCGAATGAAGGCCAAGAGCTATTCGGAACATTGTTACTACGTCAAACCAATGATTTATTTTGCTGTCCTCCCCAATGTTTCTCAATTAACATCAACAATAGATAATACAAATTTACAGGTCAGACAGCTTGGGTGAAATGTATATGAACCTATGAGTATTTCTCATGATTCTCAAGACCTTTATTAGTTATCTCCTTCTTCGACTTATCTCGAGAAATGAGATTTGGTCTGTTCCTCCTCAAAAACCTACAAAATGTACTCCAGATTCTCTTGTATAGCCTTTTAGTATTTTTAATGAAATTAAATTAATAAATTCAAAGTTACTAATTCTGTTCCCATTGACTGAGATGCAAGCATGTCATTCTTGTTTTGATCAAGGTGAGTGGGGTCTTCCCAAAGAGTAGATTTAGGATATAGCTTGCTCATGCCTCATTTGGAGCATAAATAGCCAAATCACGAGGGGCTAAATAGTCGTAGTCCTTTGTCCAGGAAAGGAGAGTCCAAAACTAAAGGCCATAGATTTAAGGTGAGAGTGGAAAGATTTAAGAGGAACCTGAGGGGCACCCTGTCCAAATAGAGGGTGGTGAGTAGGTGGAACAAACTGTAGGGGCAGGCATAATCGCAACATTCAAAAAATGTTTAGACGATTATGTGGGCAGGAATTGATTCGGGGAACATGGGTCAAAAGGCAGGCAAATGGAACGTGTTCAGCATTGTCCAGTTGAGCTAAAGTGGGTGTTTTTGGTGCTGTAAAACTCTTGACAAGAACAGGCCCTTCAGCCACCGATATCCCTGTGACCATGAAACCAATTTATTCTGAAGATCTACCTGCATTTCATCTGCATCCCTCAATTCCCTGCCCATCTCTTAATCATAATCTGATTTTACATCCCCTCTTTCCCCACCACCCCCCAGTCACAATGCTCCACCATCACCCTTTGTCTCCTGTTACCAAGCCAACTTTGGATCCATTTGCCAATGCCTTGGATCTCGTGGGCTCTAACATTAACCTTCCCTGTGAAATGTTGTCAAAAGTCTGCTTGGATGGATGTTCTTCAGGAATTTGCCCTCCTGAGTTTTTAGTCACCACATTCATTGTGAACAATCCAGACCTGGTGGTTATCCCTCGGGCCTTGTCCTGTTCTGGTTGGTAGGAGCTGCGGTCACGGGAGGAGGAGCTGACCAGGGCTGAGTTGCAGCAGAAGTCCCACGAGGAGCTGCTGAAGCGACGGGAGCAGCAGTTGGCAGAACGGGAAATCGACGTGCTGGAGCGGGAGCTGAACATTCTCATCTTCCAGATGAACCAAGAGAAACCAAAAGTGAAGAAAAGAAAAGGCAAGTTCAGGAAAAACAGGCTAAAGCTAAAAGATGGACACCGAATCAGTTTGCCTTCAGGTACGGAATTAAAACCTAAGCTCTCTGGGTGTGCAAAAGGGCAATAATCACCAAACTAAACTGGACCTTGTCTTTAATATTCAAGTGAAAAACTACAAATTTCTTTCAAATGAGGTTCTATTACTACCTTGTGGAGTTTAAAAGAAGGTGGTAACTTTTTTTATAGAAAGCTTTTGAGCGGTGTGAGCTTGCCATTGGGAGTACAAGGTTGTGCAAGGTGTGGTTATAACATTTACACCTTTTCTGTTTTATGTTTGTTGAACATGTACCGACTTTTTGTTGTGTTCAGTGGAGCCACAGGTTCCATTTTCAGTTTTTCTTGGGCTGCCTCCATTAATGCACAATATCACCATCTATAATGCAAGAATTTGTATTTTCTGTATCAAATTTTACCCATTTTTCCTTTTTTTTTTGCATTTCTGACCCATGCTTTGTCATTATAATTTCACTGTGGTTAGGTCCTAAAGACATTTTTTTTAAAATGCTGACCATTATGTGTGGCTCTCTAGTTATTTGGCCTTTGCTTTACAGCTATCTGACTTGATTCCAATTTCTTCATCTAATTTTGTTCATGCATTGCACCAAGTATATTTTAGACACTCGGCCATACTCTTTATGTTTGGCCAATTCTATGCATCTCTAGCTGGACCTGACATTCAATTTTCCCTGATATTTTTTTATTTGACTTTGAACGGTGTTAGATCTTGTTTTGTTTATTTTGCCTGCTGTGTCATTTCAGTTTATTTCAAATTGATAGATTTTCAACACAAAATCACGGTTCAAGCCTCTCCAACCCTGGACAAACGAAAAAGCTTGAATGGCAGCTGCTCCAGTCCGCCAAGCAGCCCCACCATCATCCCCCGCCTCAGAGCCATACAGCGTAAGTGCATTTACACCTGTTATCGTTCCCTGCGTGTTTCAACCGTCTCCTGGTAAGTGGAGTAACTTTCAAGAGAAATGAAGAAAATAGGTTCCCCTTTTTCATTTCCATTCACCGTATATTTTTGAGAGAGAAAAAAAATCATTCTTAGATTGAGTGAATTTGAATGTTGGCAGTATATTTTGTATGGATAATTTTCCTGTTTCCTGCATTTCTATTGTCAATCCTGAGATTTCCAAAACCTCTTGAGTATATATTTTTGTTCTTTTGTATCTCTCCCCATTGCCTAACTCAATATGGTTAACATTTTTATGGTATCAGCCTCTGGATTTGCCGAATCTTGGTCGTCAATGGTAATATTCATTTCTGTAATACTTTAAAGACAGCCTTCTTTCTTAGTAACAAATTGTTTGTAAAATGTCCATATAATTCTGATTGGTTTTAAAAACTAGGCTTTGATTTTGCCTTCTGTTAGTGAAAGGTTCCTGTTACCTCTGACTAAGAGCCCCTCTTCTGATCAATAAGAACCAGATATATTACAGATTGCTACAGGAAGTGAGGGGGTAGATTGCTGGGGCATTGGCAATGATCTTTGCATCTTTCCTGGCCACAGGAGGTATCGGAGGATTGGAGAATTGCAAATGTTGTCATCTTGTTTAAAATAGGTAATAAGATCCTGTGAATTATAGATCAGTGAGTCTTGCGTTAGTGATGGGCAAACCTTTGGAGTGGATTTTTTGGGACAGGATTTGCGAGCATTGAGAGAAACATAGTCTGCTTAGGGATAGTCATCGGCATGCTTTGTGAGGGGCAGGTCATGCCTCACAAGCCTAATTAAGTTTTTTGAGGAAGTATTGAAAGAAATTGAGGGTGGGAAAGTAGATGTGGTGTATATGGATTTTAGTAAGGTATTTGACAAGGTCCCCCATGGTAGACTCATTCAGAAAATCATGAGCCATGGGATTCATGGAACCTTGGATGTGTGGATTCAGAATTGGTTTGCCTGCAGAAAGCAGAGGGCAGTAGAAGATGGAGCATCTTCTGCCTGGAGGTCGGTGACTAGTGGAGTTCTGCAGGGATCTGTTCTGGGATTTTTGTGATTTTTTTTTTTTAATTAAATCAATGACCTGGACGAAGAAATAGAGGGATGGGTCAGTTTGTTTGTGGATAATACGATGGTTGGAGATGGTGTGGATATTGTCGAAAGCTGTCGTAGGTTACAACAGTATATAGACAGGATGCAGAGATGGGTGAAAAAATGGCAGACAGAGTTAAATTTGGATAAGTGTGAAGTGATGGATTTTGGGAGGTGGAATGCATAGATAATGGCAGGTTTCATAACAGTGTGGAAGAACTGCTGGGGTCCAAATCCATAGATCTCTCAAGATTGCTGCACAGGTTGATGAGGTAGTTTAGAAAGTTTATGGTATGCTGACCATTAATCATGGGACAAGTTCAAGATCCATGAGGTAATGTTGCAGCTGTATAAAACTACTTAGAGCCCATTTGGAATATTGTGTTCAGTTCTGATCCCTCATTACAGGAAGGATGTGGAAACTTCAGAGAGGTTGCAGAAGAGATTTACTAGGATGTTGCCTGGATTCGAGAATGTGTCTTATGATGCAAGGTTAATAGGGCTTTTCTGTTTGGAGCGGAGAAGGGTGAGAGGTGACTCACTAGAGGTCTACAAGATTATGAGAGGGATAGATAGGGTGGATGGCCAGCAGCTTTTTTCCAGTAGCAAGTACCAGAGGACATCTGTTTAAAATGAGAGGAGGAAAATTCAGGGGTGGAATTTTACACAGAAATTAATGGGTTCCTGGAATGCATTGCCAGAAGAGGTGGTGGAAGATGATGCAATAGGGAATTTTAAAGAGAGCATGAGTAAGGAAAGTTTGAGGTTGTTGAGTGGGTTAAGCTGAAGGGCCTGAACTTTGTTGTAAAGTTCTATGTACTGTAGTGTCCTTTTGGTACAAATTTCTAATTATGGGGCTTGAATCTTCCAGGTGACTGATATTTATTATTGTACTATTTCTGCCATCTTTTGTTTATCCTCCAAGCTGCTCTACTGAATAGATTCATAGTAGAAAGGCTTTGGATCTGTCACCGATTATGGTTGCAGTGTTGCAAGTATCACAACATCTTCATAATGACCAGGGCCCGAAGCAGTAGACAAACAGAGAAATAAAGAGACGACCCATTTCTAGACTGGAGAGAGACTGCACTCTGAGAGCTGTAAAGCTTGGTAACTGCAGGATAGGTGATGAAGGCAAATGGGACTGGCTTGGTCAGGAGGCGCACGAGAGACTGCAGGTACTGTAATGTGGAGCGACTCATGAGGTTGAACTGGCATCAGTAGGAGGAAAAGGAATTATCAATATTGTGGGCCAGAATCCTTCATTAGGACTCTGGGGTTCCAGCCTGCATCAGTGACAATTCTTTCTTCTCCTACTGATGCCTGCTTGACCTGCTGAGTTCCTGCAGCAGGTTGTGTGTCATACTAGTTTCAGCTCGCCATGCCCATGCTGACTAAAGACCTGTTTCCATGCTGCAAAATCCTATTTGATGAGCAGACAATGAGATTGGGGATTTCCTGTTCGTTTCTGCTGACTTGAATTGATCTGGTGGAGACCTTTAAACTCCAGAACGAGGATGTCAAGGAAATTAGACCAGTGTATTAATGATTCTGACACCTCTCACATGGTCTTTCTTGGTCGACAGCAATGTTATTTAACTCTCAGAGCAAAGTGTCCACCAGTCCAATACCTGGGATTTTAGATTGAAGTAGACTTGGGAGAAATAGTAGAGAACTGCTGGTGGGACTGTGAACTGCATGCTTGGCTTCCACAGAAAGGGACGAAATTGACAAGTCCAAGTAATGAAGAACAACCTGCGAATATTTTTAAATTAATTCTCTTCTTAAGTGCTTTTTATAAACAAATTCCTATTATTTCCAACCTCCTAAATGCCTTCTCTCAAGCTCCCACGTGATTGAGCTTTGCAGTCGATTGTACTTCAACTGAAATGGCAGCTGTTTCCCCTCCACCTTCCTGTGTTTTTGTTCTCTTCAGTGAGCTCCAAAACTGATGCTGCCAATTCAAGCACCTTCCGCAACAGCATTTATGTTTACCAGCAGGATGTGGATATCGCAAGTGAATGTACAAGCCAGTCCCTCAATAGGGCTAAGACAAAAGGCAAGGTCTTCTTGTTAAATCATCAGGCAATAATTCATCTTCTTGCTCTTGTGTGCTGTGTAGTGGTGCCTCTTGTTTTCCAGTCTGTTCTTTGGTGTCTGATCTTTTCTTGCATTTGGTTAAAAGACACTGGAAATAGCTTTTAGCGAAAGTTTTCAAATTGACTCTAAATCTAACCATTTTTCCCCCATTACTATTTAATGTGGACAAAAATGGCCACTCCATAGACCATACGACAGAGGAGTAGAATAGGCTAATCAGCCCATTGAGTCTGCCCTAATGTTCAATCGTGGGCTGATCCATTTTCCCACTCAGCTCCGCTCTCCCCATAAAGTGTGATGCCCTGACTAATCAAGAACCTATCAATCTCAATTACCCAGCCTCCACAATTGTCTGTGGCAAAAATTCCACAGATTTACCACCTTCTGGCTCCAATCCTGAAGTTGTGGCCTCTTGTCCTAGACTCTCCCACCATGGGGAAATGACCTTTCTACATTCAATCTGTCAATGCCTTTCAACATTCAAAATGTTTCAGTGAGAGATCCCACCCTCATTGTCCTAAATTCCAACAAGTACAGGCCAAGAGCTGTCAAATGTTCCTCATGTGATAACCCTTTCATTCCTGGTGTCATTCTTGTGAACCTCCTCTGAACCCTTGCCAACATCAGCATGTCCTATTTTAAATGAGGAGCCCAAAACTGCTCACTATACTCCAAGTGAGATCTCACCAGTGCCTTAGAAAGCCTCAACACTCTTCAGCTATCTCTGCACATTGGTAAGAATGAAACTACATGGGGTATTTCTGCACAGAATCAGGCCCTTTGGCCCACAGGACTGTGCCAAACGTGATGTCCAAATCAAGCTAAAAGTCTGCTGCTTGCATCTATAGATATCTGTCCATTCCTTTCATATTCCTGTGACTATCTAAAGCTTCTTGAAGGCTACTCTTGTATCTGTTTCCATCGCTGCTCCTGGCAGCCCATTCCAGGTACCCACTACTCTCTGTGTGTAATTTAAAGGAAACACCCTGCACATCTCCTTTAAAATTCCTCCTTCATGTCCTTGTACACATTCTCAAGTATGTGGCAATTTTACTCAAGGGAAAAGATTCTGAGTGTCTACACACTCAACACTTGTGATTTTATAAACTTCTGTCAGGCCTGGTTGATTTGAACCCAAAATGCTCCCAACTCTGAATCCCATCATCTCTAGAAATAATTCTAGGAAGAAAAGTCATCCAAGATCTTGCCTGTATTGATGACTAAAGGGTTAATGACTGAATTCCTCCCTGGAGCTACTCCACATTGTTTTGATTATTTTGATAGATCGGTATAGGCAGTCTGTTTTTCGGTAGCTCTTTCCGAGTGATGAAAGTTGGGAATGATCTCCCAAGTGAGCTAACAGAGATGAAAAGCATTGGGGTTAATCAAAGTACAATTAGATACATGCTGAAAGTTAATACAAGACGAATGGTTGAATGAACTGACCTTCATCCTTGACTTTGCGTCTTTTGAAGTGATTGCTTTCATATTTTGACAGAGGCCAACCGCCACTGAACAGTGGGTTAAGATTAAATCTGCCTGGTGTCAGACATTTTTCAATTGGCAGGCATCCATTTTTTTCCCTCCACAGTGCATTCTGCTCCTATTAACCATTGTCTTGCTGCTGGAACTTCGCCGATTCTCTTTGGCTCTTGGGTTTAATCAAAAAATGTCAACAAAAAGGATTTTAATCTTTTAGGGTTTTCTCTGCTGGGTCTTTAATGGTTTTAAATAAGTGTTGTTGCTTTCTTTGTCAGTCAGATATCTCTGAGCCTTTTTGGTTTAAAATTCAGCAAAGGGTTTCGGGATCCATTCAGATAAATCTGCCTTCTCATGGGTTACTTGAATTGCATTTCAAGACTCTGATTCTGTTATGTACAGTTACCCTTGATGAGAGTAACAGAACCTGGGGTAAAAGCACAGTCTACCGGCAAGAAGATTACGATGAAGACGTTCAGAAAGCTTGCAAGAAGAAAGGGCGGACCTGGGGACCTAGTTCTATGCAAACCAAGGAGCGAGCCAGTTGTGAGGAAAGGTGAGTGCTGGGAAATGGGGTTTCCCTCGCTCCTGTTGTTGGGCTCAGTACCAGCCATCCAGCACTCGTGTGAGGTTGGATGATTGGATTCCATTTGTGCTTGAACCCACTTTCTCCTGTCGTTTTAGGAAAAGTGATCAGGAGTGGGACCTGTGCTAAACTAATCCCTGCCCCAACTTTTCTCTCCCCCTCTTTCCTTTTCTTTCCTCGCCACATACCCCTCTTCTCTACTGCCTGCTACCTTCGCACCTCCCTACATTTCCTCCTCACCCCCAACCCTCCTCCCCTCTCAAAATGATGTCCTCCAATCTGCCTTTTACACTCTTGCAACCTTGCTACAGTGTTAGGCAAGGGTGAGCAATTCAGCTGTCATGCTGCCAAGACCAGGTGACTTCCTTGAAGCTGCTGTCTGGGTTCCATTGAGAATGGCTAAGTAGTAAGGGTCCAGGGATTGTCCATAGACTGCTTTTAGCGCACAAGGATGGGCAGGGAGAAACCTTGGATCATTTTTAATTCAATATTTGTAAAATGTGTTATTGTTGCGCTGCAGAGAGTGAACACATGCAGTGTCTTCTAATCATTTAGCAGTAAACTGAGTTCATGAAACTGCAGCACAGCAATGCTGATCATGGGACCTGCTGGACAACACATACTTTTCTTAATAGGGCTATTCACTAGAGCAGTTTAAATGACTGTGTTATCAAATCTTGTAATCAGCCCTGGAAACTCTTAACATTTCTGTGTATTTAATCACTGGAGAAAAGGTGAAACACCATGAAGGTGAAATAAAATGCTTTCTATTTTGAAAATTAGGACGAGGCCTTTGTCAGATGGAAACAACCCATGGTCTACAAGCTTATTGAAGACTCCAACTTTACCTCTGACCTCAGTTTTTGCAAATGTTGCAGACCAGGGTAAGAATTTTACCGATATTGTATTAGAATCTATCATTTGCCCCAAATGATGGTCCACACACAATTTAACCAGTGACTGTAGTAATAAGGGGAATTTGATTTGCTGATTAGTTTTCATTCAGACCCCAGAAATCATGAATTATGCAGGAATGTCAAGATGGGTTTAGTTTTTGATTCACACTCTGAATTGGTTAATTTCTGACTGTAATTGTTATTGGTGCAACTGGGTGAGAAAAGAAGTTGCCCAACTTTCCATTTGTAATTGAACAGTTCCTGAACAATGATACTACCCTTTGGCCATCATTGAGATCTGTGCAGTTTGTTTTTGGCATGTGACCAGGATAAATTACTCCAAAGTCAGATTTTTTTTCCCACAGCTCTGGCCAACTCATCCCGATTTAACAACCATTGGCATGCCTAATTGTCAGTGGCTGAAGTCACAGCTAAACGGTATGAGATTATTGCTAAACGCAATCTGCTGGAGGACCTCAGTGGGTCAAGCAGCATCCGTGGATGAAAAGGAATGGTTAACCTTTCAAGCAGTGTAAATAGGTCTACGTGGGAGAGATGATGCAGGGGGTCCCTTAAGGGATTGGCAGAGATAGCGTATGATGGATAGAGGCAGAAGAGTGGCAGATGCCAGGTGAAGGGAGAGAGGCAAGAAAAACAAGGTCAGGTGGAGGAAGATGAGACATACAGAGTCAGAGGAGGTGATTAGAAGACAAAGGCTATCAGTGGTGCATTCTGATCAGAGGAGAAAATGGTGGTACAAGACAGACCAGATGAAGCTGGGGTGGAGGTGAAGTGAAAGAATTCAGTGGAGAGGTGGGGGAGGGGAGAAAACTGGGATTAATGCCTCTGGCCCAGTGTGCAATGCCACAGTCCTGCACAGAAATGAGCTATGATAATATTCCTGCTGATTTGGATCAGGCTCAGTAGTGAACTTGACAGTCAATCAAGCTTCCTACTTCAAATCACAAAACCTTCGAACATTACCGCACAGAAACAAGCCCGTTGGCCCTTCTAGTCTGTGCTGAACTATTATTCTGCCTAGTCCCACTGACATACCCCTCCCATCCATGTTCTTCTTCAAATTCTTCTTAAATAAAGTTTTGTCATGGCAATTAAAAAAGGAACAATTATCTAGGATTATACCAGCGATTAGAAAGAAATCAGGTATTACTTTTAATCAAAAGGAGATTAATGAGGAATTTTGTAATTTCTATAAACAATTGTATACTTCGGAATGTAAAGATGTAACTGGAGACCCAATAGATTCTTTCTTGGAAAATATTAACTTGCCACAATTGAATCAAGAAGACAGACAAGAGTTAGATAAACCTTTTACAGAAGATGTAATAGAAAGGGCAATAAGAGACATGCCGAATGGAAAGGCACCTGGTGAAGATGGGTTTTCTATAGAGTTTTGTCAAGTTTTTTATGCTGATGTATCTTCTATTTATAAGGATGTATTACAACAAACTTACAATACTTTTCAATTACCTGAGTCTTGTTCTAACGCAATAATTACGGTTATACCAAAAAAAGATAAAGACCCTTTACAGGTTTCTTCTTATAGACCAATTTCGTTGTTAAATGTAGATTATAAAATTGTAGCTAAAATTATGGCTAATAGATTAGCTCAATATCTGCCTAAAATTATACATGGTGATCAAACGGGATTTATGAAAAAACAGGTATGCGTCAGATAATATTTTACGGTTAATAGCCTTGATAAATAAATCTAAATTTCAGTTGAATTATCCAATAGTGGTTTCATTGGATGCAGAAAAGGCTTTTGATAGAGTGGAATGGAAGTTTCTGTTCAAAGTACTTGAGAAATTTTGTTTTGGTTCTTCATTTATTGGGTTGATAAAGGCTTTATATAATAGCCCGAAGGCTAGAATTGCTGTTAATGGCCAAATTTCAGAATCTTTTAGTTTGACGAGATCTACTAGACAAGGATGTCCGTTGTCACCTGCTTTATTTGCTATAGTTATTGAACCTTTAGCACAATTAATACGTCAAAGTGAAAATGTTAAAGGTATGAGAGTTTTGAATGAGGAATACAAGATTAATTTATTTGCTGATGATGTTTTATTATATTTGGTGGATCCGGATATTTCTTTACCTGCAATTCAAGAATGTTTAGAAATTTATGGCCAATTATCTGGTTACAAAGCTCAATAAATTGGGCTAAAAGTGAAATTTTACCAATTTGTAAAGGTGATTATTCAGTATATAAAAATATTACAAATTTGAAGTGGACTACACAAATTAAATATATAGGAATTAATGTTAATACGGAATTTCAAGAATTATATTTAATTAATTATTTTCCTTTAATAAAAAGGATTAAATTAGATTTGATTAGGTGGAGGGATCTACCTTTGGGTTTACTAGGGAGGATTAATACCATAAAAATGAATATTTTTCCTAGAATACAATATTTGTTTCAATCACTTCCTTATTTTTTAAAAAAAAAGTTTTTTTAAGGATTTATATAAAGCGATTAGAGAATTCTTATGGAAGGGAAAATTTCCGAGAGTAGCAATGAGAAAATTGATGTGGGATTTTCAATTTGGAGGTTTAAGATTACCGAATTTTCTGCATTATTATGAAGCAGCTCAATTCAAATTTCTTAGTGCATTAATGAATATGGACGACCCACCTAGTTGGGTAAAGATAGAAATGGCGGTTATTTTAGAAAAATTTCCTCATGAGTTTTTGTTTCGATGGAATAAAAATTTATTACGAACTTATGATGTGCCAATATTGAAACATTTATTGAATTTATGGACAAGTAAACTTAAAAAATTGGGACTTAAAAATATATATTCTGGAAGATTGCCATTATATAATAATCAACTTGTTCCTTTTACGGTCTCCAATGCCACTTTGAAACAATGGGAAAAGAAAGGAATAAAAAATTTATCTGATTGTTTTTCTGAGGGTTGTTTTTGTTCCTTTGACGAATTACAAAGGAAATATGGTATTAGTGCAAATTCTATATTTGTATATTATCAATTAAGATCTTTTGTAAAACAATTATGTGGTCGACATGTGATTTTATTGCCTGAATCTAGTTTTGAAGAATATGTACTTTCAATACCAAAAAAGGGATATATATCTGATTTGTATTGTATTTTACAAGAAATTGATAGTAAAAAAGACTGGGATAAAGATAACTTGAAATGGGAAAAAGATTTAGGACATAAAATAGCTGAAGAAGCTTGGATGGAAATTTGTCAGTATAGTATTCGGAAATTAATTAATGCTAGACTAGCGATGATTAATTATAATTTTATTCATCAACTATATTTAACGCCGGAGAAATTTAAAAAATTTGGTTTTAGTAAGTTGGATTCTTGTTTTCGATGTGATCAGACGGCCAATACTTTTTTGCATACTGTTTGGCTTTGTGATCGATTGCAACAGTTTTGGAAAGGTATTCAATCTGTTTTTAACAGTTTATATAATATCCATCTTGTATTAGATCCCGATATATTTTTATTAGGGAACATGCAATCATTAATCGATTTAGGTTTAGAGGATTATCAGATTTCATTTATTTATTTAGCTTTAGTTAAGGCTAAGAAATGTATAGCACTTACTTGGAAAGATAGAAATATACTAACTTTAGATAAGTGGTATTTGGAAATGAAATTTTGTTTGACTATGGAAAGGATATCTTTTTCAATTCAGGATAAGATGTCTTTTTATAAGTTAAAGTGGACTCCGTTTGCTAATTATATGCATTTAAGTTTGATTTAAATATATGTTTAAGTGTGATATTTTAGTATTGACAATTTTTTTGTTGTTGTTGTTAGAATTTTTTTAGGTTAAGTTTTATCTCTTTTTTGTAAGTGGGTATTTTTTTTCATATATAATATTGTCAATTTTATTAACTCTTCACTCTTTATTTTGGGGGGAGGGTTGGACTAATTTTAAGTTAGACTATTAATATTGTGTTACAATTAACGGGGGGGGGTTATTTTGTGTAGTTTTCTGATGTCATATTGTAATCATACCTTTTTAATTTTTTTTTCTATTTTTCTTTAAATGTAATTCTTTATTGTATTCATGTTATAAAATTTTAAATAAAGTCTTCAAAAAAAAATTCTTCTTAAATGTTAAAATTGAGCCTGCGTTCACCAATTCAGCTGGCAGCTCATTCTACATTCGTACTCTTCTCTGTGAGAAGAAGACCTCCCTGATGTTCCCCTTAAAACTTTTCACCTTTCATCCTTAACCTAAGTCCTCTACTTTGAATCTCAACAAACCTCAGTGGAAAAAGTCTGCTTACATTTACTCTATTTGTACCCATCATTATTCTGTATACCTCGATCAAATCTCCCCTCGTTCTTCTACGCTCCAGGGAATAAAGTCCTTTCCCTGTAACTCAGTTTCTGAAGTCCCTGAAATATCCAAGTAAATCTCTCTGGACTCTTTTAATCCTATTGATATCTTTCCTTTAGTTAGGTGACCAATAATATCCAATATTAAGTGTGTATATTTTAATTACACTGAACATATTCTAGTCACCACCAGAATGGATTGCCTGATCATTTATTGTGTTGTTTATCTTTTGTTGGCTCTTCTATTTCTTGTATTACATTTCAAAAGCGTTTAATTGGCTCCAAAGCACTCTTGGGTATCCAAGAGGAACTTGGAAGTTGCTAGGAGCTTACATGAAAGGAAATGTTCTACTTTATCCTCCACTCACTTATCATGTGTAGAAAATTATCTTTGGGCTGGTTTGAGTAAAAACCCAATGCTGGAGAAATTCAGCTGGTCACACAGCATACTTCTGTAGCAAAGATAGAGCAGAGATAAATTCAGAATCAGAATTTACTGTCATGAGCAAGTCACAAAATTTGTTTTGCGTAAATATTGCTATAAATCACATTTTAAAAATAAATCATGCAAGAAAATAGGATGAAGTGAGGAAGTGTATGTGGTTTATTGCCCATTCAGAAATGATGGCAGAGGGGAAGAAACTGTCCTTGTACCACTGGGTACTCATCTTCAAGTTCCTAAACTACTTTCCTGATGGTAGCAGTGTGAAGAGGGCATGGCCTGGGTGGTCGGATACCTTGAAGATCGAGACTGCTTTCTTAAGACACCACCTCTTGTTGATATCCTCAATGGTGAGAAGGCTGGTGCCTGTGATGTCGCTCACCGAGCTAACAAGTGCTGGAGTTTGTGCTTTGGCACCTACGTACTAGACAGTGATGTAGTGCTCTCCACGGTACACCTGTAGAAATTGTTGAGAGTCTTTGGTGACATACCAAATCTCCTTAAACTCCTCATGAAGTATTGACGCTGGCTAGCCTTCTTCGTGATGGCCCTGTGTGACCTGCTGAGTTTCTCCATCATTAGGCAAGCGCAGTTGGCATAGCAGTTAGCACATCTCCTTTACAGTGCCAGCGATCGGTACCGGACCTGGGTTCAAATTCTGGCACTCTCTGTAAGGAGACTGTACAGGTACACAATCCTTTATCTCGACATCTAAAATCCGGAAAGCTCCAAAATCCGGCAAGTGGGGACCGGGGGTCGGGGGAGACGGCCAGGCGACTAGAAGGGGGTGGGGGTGGATATGGCAGCACAATTCAGGTGGGCTTTCCAAAATCCGTAATTCGGAACACACTGTGCCCCAAGGGTTCTGGATAAAGGATCGTGTATCTGTACACTCTTCCCACGTCAGCGTGTGTTTTCTCCGGGGGCTCTGGTTTCCTTTCACCCTTCAAAAACATACTGGGGTGTAGGCTAATAGGGTGTAAATGGGCGGCACTGGCTCGTAGGGCCGAATTGGCCTGTTACAGTGGTGTAAGTGTAAATTGAAATCATGTTTTTAACTATAATGTCTGCAGACTTTTATGTTTCACTCTATAGCTGGTTTGAGTTGGTCATGGTGTAGCACGGTAACAGGCCCTTCCGTCCCACAAGCCAGTGCCGCCCAAATATCCCATTTGACTTACAGCCCCTGTATGTTTTAGGAGGAAACCGGAGCACCCAGAGGAACCCCTATAAAGAGCATGGAAACAGGCTGTTGATGCACTCAGCACCGACCATCCAGCACCCATTCACACTACATGAACCCCTCTTTTATAATTCTCCCTGTGTTCCTATCAAATCCTGCTCTGCGCCCATCCCCCGCAAGATTCCAAGATTAAACAGAGGGGTACTTTACAGTATCCAATTAATTTACAAGAAAACCAGACAAGATGCATGTTATCATAAGCGAGAATGTGCAAGCTCCACAGGGATAGCGTCAGAGGTCGGGATTGAACCTGGGATTCTAGCACTGTGAGGCAGTGACGTTTCCAGCTGCAGGATTGCACAGTCATTATTGGACATTCTGGCCTTCCGCCTTACATCAGGGTCCATCCATAGGTCCCCGTCTTTGCAATTCTGCACCTTTTAATGGTTACTAAAATGTACATTTACCTTACCCACAGGGATTGCATCTGAACAGACCCAAGCGGCTGAAGACTATGAAAATCGACCAAAGCAGTCCAAATTACCCAGTCAGGTGTATATTGATCTACCTCTTCGTAAAGATCATCAGGGAGAGGGAGACGGTGGCAGTGAAAGCCAGGAAGAGACAACGACTCCGATCAGCTCGGCCAATAGTACCCCGCAAGTCACTCCCACAAACAGCTTGAAGCGATTAATTCAGAGGAAGAAAACCGATATGGTTCTTTACGGCTGTGCGGTGCTGCTTGCCTCTGTGACCTTGGGCTTTGACGTCAGAGAAGTGAACAAATCGCAGGTTTCGGATGAAATTGAAGTCAAGGAGGAGAAGAAGAAGAAGGAGGGCCTGTTTCAGAGAACCAGCAGGTTCCGCAGAAGCACAAGTCCTCCAAACAGGACGTCCTCCAAGAAGGACGAGGCCAACATTCCCTCACTGAACTCTCATGCCGTGAATCTCTTGTCAATGTCTTCCATTTCTGAATGTAATTCCACCAGGTCCTTGCTCCGGTCAGAGAGCGAGGATGCATCCATCTTTAGTGCAGGGTTCCCTCCTATCACCAACATCCATAAACCAGCATTCTTGACTGACAATCCTTCGAACCTTTCTGTCAATGGGATGCACAAGAATCTCGATGAGTTGCCTTTGTCGGACACTGAGTGTTTGAAAGAATCCAGTGCAGTGGCAGCAGAGGGAGCTGCTAAAACTACAATATCTCCCCCTGGCCAGGTGCCATCAGAAGGAAGCCCAGCCAGTAAGTTTTCTCATTAAAAGCCACAACACCAAATAGGTACCTTGTTTGATGTTAAACAAGAAGTCTTCAGACACTGTGATTGTAGTTTAGTGCACAAAATTGCTGGAGAAACTCAGCAAGGTCCTTATGGCAAAGATATAATCAGCATTTCAGCCCTGAGCCCTTTCTTCATCAAGATACGAGCAGAAAGCAGGCAGACAGGCACCCAAAAATAGCAGGGGAGGAGAAGTCCAGGCCAACAGGCAAGAGATCACAGGTGGATATGGGTGAGAGCAGAAGAGGGAAATGCTGGGAGAGGGGTTAGCTCTCTAGGGAGAGAAGTGGGTGGAGACCTGGAGGAAAGAGATGCAGACAGATGACAAAGCCTTCCCCGTCTCTTCACTAGAGCCCTGTCACTCAGATTCTGGGTTAAATGTTAAGAGATACAGCACAGTAACCGACCTTTCCTGCCCATGAGCCCATGCCACCCAAATATACCCCTCTGACCTCTCAATTCACCTTGCCATCCCTCCTTCTCTACCTATTACCTCCAGCCTTTGCGACCATACCATATCCTTTTATTTGGCCATCTGGTGACATTTTTCCACACCTCGATGAAGGGTTCAAGCCCTAAGCGTCGATTATTTATCTTTGCTATATAAAGTACGCTGATTGACCTGTAGAGCTTTTCCAGCATTGTGTTTTTACTTCAATCATGGTGTCTGCAGACTTTTGTGTTTCACTTCTTCTTAGGGATAGTCATGTTGGAAAATTAAATTTAAATTTTTGAGGAGGTGATGAAGCTGATTGAGGATAGAGCAATGAACTTTGTATACGAACTTCAGCTCCTTCGTGGGGGAAGGCCAGATCTGGAGAAATGAGAAGGGATTTGCAGAGAGTTGGGTGGGCTGATCTTTTTGCCAGAAAGGATGTAGAGGAAATTTGGGGGACATTTAGGGGTGAGATTTTGAGAGTACAGGATCTTTATGTTCCATTCAAGCTAAAGGGGAAGACTAAAGGTTTGAAGTTGGTTCGGGACAGGAGGGAGGCCTATACCAAATATAAAAAAACAAGGGATTGAGGAGATGTATGGTCGATACTTGGGTTGCAGGAAGAACCTTAAGAGGAAAATTAGAAAGTCAAAAAGGTCTGAGGTGTCCATAGCTAACAAGGTGAGGGGTTTTTACAGATACGTGAACAGTAAAAGGAGGGTTAAGGATAGAGTAGGTCGACTGGATGATGGGACCGGTGAACTATGTCAGGAACCGTATGAGATGGGAGAAATATTGAACAATTTTTTCTCGTTAGTATTCACGAGGGAAAGGCACATACGAGATAAGAGAGGCAAAGGGCTTAGTTATGGAAAGGATAGGGATTAGTAAAGGAAGAGTTTTGGAGCTTCTAGGGTCAATTAAGATGGATAAGTCTCCTGGTCCTGAGGGGATTTTTTCCAGGACTTTAAGGGAGGCCAAGGAACAAGTAGTGGGGGCACTGACAGTGATTTTTCAAAGATCACTGGAGGAGGGGCTGGTACCACAGGATTGGAGAGTTGTAAATGTAGTTCAGTTGTTCAAAAAAGGCAGTTGGTATAGGCCAAGTAATTATCGGCCACTAAGTTTGACTTCGGAGGTGGGGAAGGTTATGGAGTGTATTCTTCGAGATAGTATATACGCATATCTGGATAGGCAGGGATTGATTAGGGGCACCCAGCATGGGTTTGTAAAAGGAAAGTCATGTTTGACGAACCTTGTTGAGTTTTTTGAGGAAGTGACGAAAAAGATCGATGAAGGTAGAGTGGTTGATGAGATCTATTTGAATTTTAGTAAGGCTTTTGATAAGGTTCCACATGGAAGGTTAATAAGGAAGGTTCAGTTACTAGGAATTAATAGAGAGATTGTGACATGGGTTCAGGGATGGCTGGGAGATAGACAGCAGAAAGTCATGGTGGACAACTGTCTGTCAGGTTGGAAGCCTGTGACAAGCGGGATGCCTCAGGTTTCAGTGCTGGATCCCTTGTTTATCATTTATATTAATGATTTAGAGGAGGGTGTGGTTAACTGGGTAACCAAATATGTGGATGATATGAAAATAGGGGAGTGGTGGATAGTGAGGTAGATTTCCTTGGATTACAGAAGGATTTGATTTGTTTGGAAGAGTGGGCTGAAAGATGGCAGATGGAATTCAATGTAGACAAGTGCGAGGTGTTGCATTTCAGTAAAAATAACCAGAATAGGACATATAGAGTTAAGGGGAGGGCATTGAGGCACGCAGAGGAGCAAAGGGACCTGGGGGTTATGGTACAGAGTTCACTGGAGGTGGATTCCCATGTAGACAGGGTGGTTAAGAAGGCATGTGGTATGCTGCCCTTCATAAACCATAGTGTAGAGTATAGGAGCTGGGAGGTGATGCTGCAGCATTGGTGAGGCCAGGTTTGGAGTACTGTGCTCAGTTCTGGTCTCCAAATTATAGAAAGGATATAGATAAGGTGGAGAGGGTGCAGAGAAGGTTTTCAAGGATGTTGCTTGGCTTACAGCATCTGGATTACAGGGAGAGATTAAGGAGACTGGGACTTTATTCATTGGAACAAAGACGACTGAGAGGGGACTTGATAGAGGTATTTAAAATTATGAAATGAATAGATAGTTAGACATAAACAGACTCTTTCCCCTGAGGATGGGGGAGGTTGGAACAAGAGGCCATGAGTTAAGGGTAAGGGGGCAACACTTTAGGAGAAATATTAGAGGTGGCTTTTTCACTCAGAATGGAATGAACTTCCAAATGAGATAGTTGCGGCAGGGTCCCTTCTGTCATTTAAGAGAAGGTTGGATGTGTACATGGAGGTGAGGGGGTTGGAGGGTTATTGGCGGAGAGCAGGAGGTTTGAACTAGTGGAGTTGTTCTAGTGAACCTGTGCGGACTCGAAAGGCCAACATGGCCTGTTTCCGCTCCGTAAATGGTTATATGATCCTAAAGGCACGTGGGTTCCAGGATTTGGTAGATTGGATTCAAAAACCGGTTTGGCCATGGAATACAGAGGATATAGGTGGAGGGATGCTATTCTGACCAGAGGTACCGTATTTTCACTCATATAATGTGCAGAAAATCTTAAATTGTGTAAAAATATTTTGGTATAACGCATGTAAAGAACGGGTGTAGTGGTCTAGTCTAAATTCCGACTGGCAAAAGCAATTTGCATTTAAATAGGACATGAGACAGAGCACCTACCAACCAGTATCTGCCACAGTTAATCTCCTACAATTAACACCCAGTCAACTTCCCCCTAGAGGTGTCAATCCCCCATTATATAGATGATTTCCTGCTGAAACACATTAACAAGGAGAATCATTTAAATAGATGACAGACTTGAGTCGAAGAAGATTTTAATTCTAATATTTGGTCTCTCAAAAAAAATTAGAGGCACTTGATATGTTAATCTCCTCCCTCAGGGACGGTCTGGGCAATTAACATTGATGAGGTACAGTGCCCTAGTCAGAATGTTTATAGAAATACCATGCGATTCAGTACAAAGAGATTACCCAAGATCAAAATTTCCCACGCCTGGTATAAATGGTGCCCATTCTTTCATTGCTACTATTACATTCTCATACTATAATATTCCCACGCTCGCTGTAAATTGCTGATTCGATTTTCCCATGCCTGCTTTTAATTGTGCACGTTCTTTCAACATGTAAAAATATTCTCGTATAGCATGCAGATGCATATAAAGCACGGGTGGTGGTGGTGGGTGGGGGGGGTACCTGGTTTGTAAAATGCGCATGTAATGCGCACATTATAAGTGTAAAAATACGGTATTTGATCAGTGGTGGTCCACAAGGATCAGTTGAACCCCTGTTTGTGATTTTGTTTAATGTATATTTTTGGGGGGTATGTGTGATTTAGATGCAAATGTAGGTAGGCTGTTTCTTAAGTTTTTAGGTAGCAAAAATTAGTGGAATTGTAGATGAGGAGGAAGGTTGTCAAAGGATTCAGTATAGAACTGTGGAAAATATGGGTAGAGAAATAGAAAGTGTTGCACTTCGGAAGGTCAAATATAAAAGTATACCATAAAATGGCAGGGTCCTTACAAGCATTGATGTACAGAAGCATCTTGGGTGCAAGTATATAGCTCTCTGAACATAGCAAGACTAGTGATAAAGAAGGCATAGAGAAGCTCATTGAGTATAAAAGTCAGGAAGTAGTGTTGCAGCTGTATAAAATTTTGTTTAGACCACATATGGAGTATTGTGTGCATTCCAGAAAGGATGTGGAGGCTTTAGAGAGGATGCAGAAGAGATTTAAAAATCTTTAAGTTCGTGACATTCTAAAAGAGAAAATTCAGGTTAAAGGTTCAATTGCAGACTCCGAATCCTGCTAGAATTAACAATTTCTGAGAATTAACTTCATTAAGATTTTCCACTTTACAGGAAGAAGTGAATCTGTTGCATTGTTCAAGTGAACAGGCGTGGACTTGAAGGGCCGACATGGCCTGTTTCCACGCCGTAAACAGTTATATGGTTATATGGTTTACTGGGATGTTACTTGCATCAGAAAGTAATTGAGAGAGGTTAGAGAAACTTGAATTGCTCTTGCTGGAATGTAGGAGGCTGTGGGGTGACGCGATAGACGTAGATGAAATTATGAGAGGCATAAGGCAGATATTCCCAGGGTGGAAATATGAAATGCTAGAGAACACAGATTTAAGGTGAGAGGGGGAAGGTTTAAAGGAGAATTACAAAACCGTTTTTATTTCTGAGACCTATAGGTGCCTGGTACATGCTCTCAGGGAAGTGGCGGAAGCAAATGGAATAGCAGTGACATATGAACTGATAAGGAATGGAAGGATATAGACTGTGTGTGGCCAGATATGGTTTAAATTGGCATTGTGGTCAGGCCAATGGACCTGTTCCTGTACTGTTCCATATTCCACTCTCAATGGGGGCCACAGCACATTTAAGTCAAAGCCTTGTTTTCTTTTGACATTTCTTTTATCTAGTCAGAAGGAGAGAAGTACAGAATAAACCAAAACCTGATTACTTCACAGGAAAGGGGGCCCATAATTTTTTTTTTAATCAGAGTTCTGGGAGGGTGGGGGGGGGAGTAGGGGGCATAGCCACAATATGGTTGGGTTAGGCCACATCTAGAGTACTGTGTGCAGGAAGCAAAGGGTCATCTTTGTAGGGTGGTGACCAGAACTGGACACAGAAAGAAATTCTTAAGGTGATCTTGGATATAGACCATTGTAATTTGGAGGGGAGAGTGGTTCATTTTCTGTAAAGTGGAGGATGCCAATCGAGTAGGATCGATGGTGAATCTTCTCCCTAATTTGTTAGCTTGTAAAGTGTCCAAAGCTCTCTCAATTTCTTCTCTTGTGAAAGGGACATCTAATTCAACCCATTCTTTATCTTCTAATTTTGGAAGTTCTGTGGCGACCCACATACCAGCAAGCGAACTGGATCCCAAAATGGCGGATGTCCTGTGGGAAACGCGGGAAATTGACCTGCATCCAAAATCTTGGCTGATGGTGTCACTGGTGATGTCACTTCCTGTCCATGTGACAGAAGCAGTGATGTATGTAAGCCCAGCATCCAAGCCTGGAGGTGTTAGTCTTGCGCTGGACTCCACAGCATGTACATCAACTTCCCCACGTATGCATCAACTCGACAACGAATTATAGGAAGGATATCAACAAGGTAGAGAAAGTGCAGAGAAAATGTTCCCTGGGTTTCAGCATCTAGATTTTAAAGAAAGATTGAGCAGATTAGGTATTTATTTTTTTGGAGCATAGAAGGTTGAGAGGGGATTTGATAAAGATATTTAATATTATGAGGGGGATAGATAGTGTTGATGTGGATAGGCTTTTTCCATTGAGAGTAGGAGAGATTAAAACGAGAGGTCATGAATTAAGGGGCAAAAGTTTAGAAGTAACCTGAGGAGGAACCTCTTCACTCAGAGGGTGGTGGCTGTGTGGAATGAGCTTCTGGGAGAAGTAGTGGGGGCAGGGTCAATTTTGTCATTTAAGGAAAAATTGGATAGGTATATGGATGGGAGGAGAATGGAGGGTTATGGGCAGCATGCAGGTAGGTGGGACTAGAGGAGAAGACTTAGTTCAGTGCGGACTAGAAGGGCAAAAATGGCCTGTTTCCGTGCTGTAATTGTTATATATATGATATTGTTTTATGTATCACAGGTGACTAAAGCTCAGCCACAGGTTATGGGGAAAAAGTTAGAGGGGATCTAAGGAATAACCTGTTTAACCCAGAGAGTGATTGGAATCTACAACACATTGCCTTGGTGGGTGGTGGCGGCAGAGACTCTTGACATGATGTATCAGGGCAAGGCCTTGAATCAGCAAAGCTTACAGGCTACGGGTGAAGTGCTGGTAAATGGATGTATAGATTATTATAGATGGGCTGAAAGGAATTTCTGGCTTATATGACTCCCAAATATAAATTTCCACGGGTCCTATTAGGTCTGAAACTGAATGAGAAGAGGCAAGGGTTCGCTTTGACATTCAATCATAACGTCAGAGTCATAATAAATAGAACAGGCCCTTCGGCCCCACTTCTCCATGCTGACCAACTTGGCATTCTGGACTCATCCCATTTGCCTGTATTTGGCTCAAACCCTCTGAACCAGCCATTCTCCATGGGGGCTACAGCACAATTAAGTTAAAGACCATAACATATCCAAGCAGAAGTAGGCCATTCGCCCCATTGTGTCCGTTCTGCCATCCCATACTTCCCCTCTCCCCTGCCTTCTCAAAGCTTTGTTTCTTTTCACCACATTTAACAAATATATTTTTGTTTTACTTTTTTGTTTGTAGTCGGTAGAGAAGTTTGGAAGAAAACAAAACTTGACTGTTTCTAAGGGGATGGTGGAGGGGGGGGGGGGGGGGTCATAAACATTGAGCAGAGACCCAAGGGGGCCATAGCTAAAACAAGGTTGAGATTGGCTGTTCTAAACCCTTCCTATCCAAATATCTGTCCAAGTGTCTTTTTAATATTATTTTTGTACCCTGCTTCCTTCGGTAGCTCATTCCAGATGCATGAATTGAGTTGCCCCTTCAGTCCCTCTTGAATTTCTCACCTTAACCCTACGCCTGGAAAAAAGACTAAACATTCACTTTATAACCCTCTGTAACAACATAACCCTCTGTAAGATCACACCTATGCTGAGGGAGTAAAGACCCAGCCTATCCAACCTCTGCCTATAACTGAAGCCCTCCAGTCCTGGTAACATCCTGGTGATGTTATAAATTTTTAGGTATGTCCTGTTCATTGTCCAGTTTAACATCATCACTAAATTCTAGGCCACAGCTTACAGGAGATATCACGGTCAGCCTGTTGACAAAATTATTTTGATGCAGCATCTACTTTCAGTAGGAGTATAAAACCACTGATACTTTATTTTCAAAATTTCCTGTAGCTAACGGAGTTGCTGACTTCAGCCCGCGTAGGGGATCGCCCGAGTTCCCGCGTCTTCCAGATCCCAAATCCCAGTACCCAGCATCTGTGACAAGGAGGACTCCCAAAAGGGATGTGCCGCCTGAGAGACCAAATTCCGGTGGCGCCATCCCAAGGCCTCGGCCGGCCCTGCCCCGTGTCAGCAAAGATCCCTGGCGATTCGTGCCTCACTCCATCAGCCAGAACGAGTCCCTGGAAGTTTCAAGGGATGCCACAGTGCCTACGTTGGATGCACTCCTCACCTCTGAGCAATGCCCCAGTTTACCCTTTGGTGCCTGCTCGCTACTTGACATGGATGTTGAAGGCCAAAGCCAGGACGGTACAGTTCCCCTCTGCCGAGGTGAATCCCAGTCCAGCAAACCAGATGGCTTTGAACTGGAGAAAGAGTATATGTTTTAGCACTCACTGCCTTGGAGATGAGACTATGCATCCATATGTTTTTTTAATTATTATTATTTGGAAGAGCAATTTTGTGAATGCGTTGAACCTTGTTTGGAAAGAAAAATGTGAACAGAATGTATATTTGTTTTATCTTGGTGTTTTTCTATCGTCGGCCCACCTGATCAGAGCAGACAAAGGTGGTCATCTCAAAACTCATCTCCCTTCAATAACACCCTACCTTCATGTCTTCGATCTGAGCTGGATGTGACTTTCTTTGTTGGGTGACTGGTACACAAGCACTATACTCCCTGCGCGGGATGGGATGTCAGCTGTGAGAAAGGAAGGTCAAGCTACTTCATGTGAAACTGGAAGATAAATTTTCCGTATAGCTCATGATATTTTGCACTTTGAGTATCAAAATTTAATCTCGTCATTTCAGGCAGCTTGTGAAGGTATCTGGTTGGATTGCTTGGAGAAAATTAGTTTGCATGAACCATAACCACAATTTAAGGAAGTTGTTGAGCGTATAGGCTTGATGTATGTTTTCTTGCCATCTTAACTTTTTCTATCTGGCATATTTTAAATTGATCTCTATATATGGGTAGTATCACATTTATTTGTTCACAGACTGTGGGTGTTGTTGACAATTCATCGATTATTGTCCAGTCTTGATTGCCCCTGAACAGGGGAGGCTCTGGAAGGGATCATCCCCAACAAAAACTAGTGAACCAGCTGGGGTTTTATGGCAATCTGGTGGTTTTGCAGTCAATATCACTGGCTGAAGTAATTAAATTTAATTCCTGGTTTATTTCATAAACTTGCACACATTTCCAGCTGCTGTGGTTGGATTCAAATTCCTGTCTCTGGATTCTAGTCCAGCAAGAACTAGACTGCTGCCTCCATCACACCTATTCCACAAGTTTCTCAATTGATCTGTCTTGCTCAGGAGTTTTAGTGCTATGCAAGTTCAGCTAAACGATTATTCATAATATTTTAGAAACGAGTGTGTTCCAAAAACTGAAGGTTCTTTGCACAGATTATAAAAGATTCTTTGTGACTCAGAAAAAGAAATCATTTGTATACAGTCCCGCCAGTAAAGGAATCATCGCACACCCCCAGAATATCTGTGTCCTGGTTAACTGAGGTGGTGGTTAGGGTTGCTATGATTGATTGCAGCACGACTGGCTGTTCACTTGTGATCAACCTGTGGGTGGGTCCTTTCCGCAAGTGTGTCGTTGGAATTGAGCTGGAAGATGTGAGGAACTCTGGCAATTTAGGCAAGGGGCTACACTTGGAACGACCTGTCAGTGAGGAAACCAGTGCAGTTCGAGAAAAGATTCTGTAGGTTAGGGAAATTTTAAAAAAATGTATTTGACCTGATGAACAAAAGGGATCATTCCTGTTGTTGCAAAACTGTATGTGGACTGTCACACAGCAAACTACCACATGGAAAAAAAAAGAACTAAAACATCTTGTCTTGAGGTACAATTGTTTCTCCGAGTGCAATCTCTGCTGGTGTAAAAAACAGAAGTCTGCAGATCCTGTGATTATAGTACTACAATCTCTTCTGGTGACTTACGAGGGCTATCATTCAAATGGCCCTATTCTGGGACCAATGGCTCACTACTCTTAGAAGTTAAATAATTTCAGAGATTACAGTGAATACTGCTAGAACACTGGAAATAGTCGAACAACTGCTGCAGAGCTTCCTCGTGGCTGCCCAGGCATGATGTACCTGCTCAGCTGCTGCCTTGTTTATTTATTAACTTGCCTTTCAGACTGCAACTGTTCAAAACTTTAATGAATCAAAACAAATCTGCTGCTAGTTTTCAACATTTGTGACAAGCTTTTTTTTGGGGGGGGGGGAGAAATAATCTGTATTAATTGTTCCTGAAAATGTGCTGACCATTTCGAACACTTTCTTTCTGGCCATCATAGAGTCTGACTGGTTTTTTTAAAATCTGATCTAACTTGAGATGAAGTGCCCTTTAGGCGCATTCCAATACCCATTGTGCCTTGCCGATCATTACAGAAACTTTTGGGGTGCAGTTAAACCATCACTTGAAGCTGAAAGCCCTCACTGTACAATTTTCATGTTTATGTGAAACCATTTTGATATCACACTTGCTTGATTTATTGGTATATATTACATTCCATGGAAGTATTTGATATTTAGTGTTATGGGTTCCCCTGCCCCTCTTTATTTTCTGGTACTGGGTTTTTATAATAAACCTGTGGGGTATTGCACTTCCAGAATTCCAATGTTTCTTAGTTGTGGCAAGGGGATTTGTACGGAGGTTGGCAAGCTAATCACGGAGTGTACTCTGAGCCCAAATGCACTAATTGCCACTGTAAATTTATCGATCTACCTCCACTTCCTTCTGCCTCCTCATCTGCTCCCTGCAGCTGTCCTGAGTTGGGTCAGTCTGGCCACGTGCTTGGACGATGCGAGGTCTTCGAGCTCCAGTCTGGGCGTAGGCTTCAACGGCAGTTGAAATAAGAGTCCAGGGGGCTGTGGTTCCTCATGTCAAATGGGAAAGGAATCAGGGAGAGGACTCTAACGCCTGTTGGTTGTGTCTGTTTTTACTTGAATCATTTTATGTACCGGCAGTCATTACAACCAGAGGATTATTAAAGGGATCCAGTTACGATTCAGAATTTAAAGGGTGTATTCTTCACGATCAGAGAATGTCACATTGTTTTTAACACTTGGCTGACAATTAATGTAGAGACCTTCACTTTCTGACCTATATATAATCCAACTGATTCATCTTGTCAGTGTTAATGTGTATTTTAAGAACTAGTATTGATTATTTTTTTGCATAGCTGGATGATGGAGCACCATTCTGCCTCTTCAAATACAACCAGTTTTTTTGGATAGTTTAATTACATTCAGAGTGACTGATTATATCACCCTTGCTACTCAAATCCATATGATATTCTTGTGCTTTGATTTTTTTATATATATTGGTGAAATAGGTGATCTATTCGTACCACTTTGTAAATTATCATTCAGAAGTCTTTTCACTTGAAGATGCTGCTTTATATATTTGTTTAGTTGTATTTTTACTGCAGTTTGAAACTTTGAATAATATTTATGTAAAAATCTTAGGTATTAAATAAGAACATGTTTTATATTTTGCCAAGCAGGCTTGGTCCGTCTCAGATCCCAGAAAGGATAACGGTAGTCCTTTCTGGAAAGATTGATATCAGAATACATGTATTCCCTTCAAAATGTATCTGTGGTTTGAAAACCCTGAATAAATATTAAAAAGAAATCTGTATATTGATTTCACAGTCCTATCCTGGCAAAACAGATGCAGAAACTGGTTCCCTTGATCAGTGCCACTGTTTACATTGAGTGAAATAATCCCTTCATTTCTAGTACAAGCCATTAATTATGAGACCTAACTAAACCAATGGGCACTTGGAGGATTTAATTGGATCATGGCCAGTCTCTGCTTTCTCAAAACCCGTTGATTGAATTTGATTTTAAGGACCTGTTCATAAAATCTTGACAAAATTTAATATAATCCCCAGAATCCTTGGAAAAATTATTCCATCTTTCCTGTGTTTGGGGCACCATGGTTAGCAAAGCAGTTAGTGCAATGCTTTTACAGTGCCAGCGACCCGGGTTCAAACCTAGCATGTCTGCATGGGTTTCCTCCCACCCTTCAAAATGTATGGGGTTATGGTCAATTGGGTGGCATGGGCCATACCTTGCTGTATGTTTAAAATTCCTTTAAAAAAAATATAGGTTTAATAAAAGACATTTCCTTATTTTAAAAAAAAGCTGGAATGGCCATGCTCTGATTCTAAGATGTTTAAAATAAAAGTGGGTACAGTATTTAATGTTATCTGAATCTGACCATGTATAAGCTATATAACAAATCATTAATGCAGTGTCCATTTTAAATTCCCTTCCCCTCAGCAAGATACCTAAAAATTATTTTAAACCAGTGTTGAAGTTTTTAAAATAAAAATGTTTCTGTGACTGAGAACAAATGTTCTCGACTGTTTAACCCTTCTTGTATTAAGTGAAATAGACAAGAGACCAGTGGAGCAGTTGATACTCGTGAAGCTTTATAACCAAGCGAGCTATTGGTGCCTTCGTTGAGGGGTGGAGACTAAAATGAAAAATTAACGCTCAAATCATTTTCATCAATTGAAGGAAAATCTAATTTCCTTTTATTCCCCTCCCCACTCCCAATAAATGCATGGCTATTTTAGCCATTCTATTCAATATCTTAATTCCTCCGTCAAATTATCAACTAAAATATTTAATCACAATAAAGAAATCCTTCAGCTAAGACCTTTTTGGATTTAAATTGAACAATTAGTGAGAAGCTGGAGCTTAATTTTTTTTTACTTCAACCCAAATGGAAAAAAAATCCTTATCCTACCTAGTCAATTGCAAACTCTTTGATGCATCTTAGACCTTGTGTGGACTTGGCCATTCTTGACTGAAGAGTAGGCATCAGTATATTCTTTCCACAGTGCAAATTAGACTATTCCCCTGCTCCTGTCCCATGGATGTGATGGTATAATTTTACTGTACACCATGCAAATAAGCAAAAATAATCCATACCGCAGGTGGCCATTCCTGCATTCTATCCATGGCGGTTGGTGTAATCCTATTTACTATCTGTAGCCCTGTCATCTTGTAGGTTACACCAGTTCAAGTGCCAACTCCTGGTATTAAATGGGATGAGGGCTTGTACCACCACTCAATAAGTTCCAAACACTTGACATACCTCAACTCCTCTTAAATCTTTCTACCCATTTGTCCAACTGCAAGATAACTCTCAAAGACACCTTATTTTCCAGTCAGGAGTTGTGATTGAATCTATCTATTTCCACCAGTACTCTGATTTTGAAATTGCCTTCCCTTGTGGCAACTTGAGGTAATATATTTAAAATCAACTTATTGCCAGAGGCGAGTGCGTGTATATACTCCATCTATTGCCGTGTTAAGTACACAATGGTGAGAGTTCTGGAACAAGACAGGCAGATAATGTTCCATACACCACACCTCATAACTTAAGACCATGTCAGCATCCATATTTTGAATAATAATGCTATGGAACCTTTCTTATTCATGTAGACTTTGGCCTCTAATTTATCTCCAACCTTTCCACAAAAAAGGAATGCTATGGCCCTTTGGAAGAAAGTGGTGTTATTTCCACCGTGGCAGTGCTGGATGCTACTAGAAATTAGGCTGGTTCGTCACTACATTATCAAATGTTCTCTTCCAAAAAATCAGCATTTGGGCTTATTTGATTTGTCCTTTCTCTCCAAAAGTGATTCATTCCTGTTGTGAATAGCATTAGGATTAAAAACTTGTATCTCTCCAACACATTGTCACCCAATGGCCTACTTCAAAGAATGTCCTGCCCAACCACCCTTCAGTAGGAACTTCCCATTCCTAATGCTGACATCTCCTGTCTTCCACAATCCTCATTTTGATTCCGAGCAGGCTAACTTTTGGATGCTACAAGACTTTGCAACAACACAGTATTACCTGGTGCCAGCTTTTATTTCCAACAAAACTCATTCAAACCGCTCTGGTGTTTTGTCTTTTCATTGTTGGGCTGGTAATGTGAAAGATTAATACATAATCAAATTGTTCCTGTGCCTTAAATTCTACTTTATCAGTAGGTAAACTAAAGATCCAGATGTTGGTAATTGACTAAAGCGTTATCATATCAGGTGAAGCTTTACTTACCACGCAGTATAGGTTATAAAGTTGACCAAATGTTAGAAGGTACTCGGGTAGAAGGACTGTTGTCCTGCTGCCATGTTCTGATCGGTGTCAACTACAAGCTAAATTTCACATTCCAAAAATATATAACGGGAAAGAAAAATCTCCAAAGTATTTTGGTTAAATCAGTGACATTTGTGTTAAACTCCCTTTTCACTGGGTCCTTGATGTGGTCAAGATCTCCGTGTAATATTTTACCTTTCAAAGGGGGAGGTATTTAATGAGGAGTATTGCCCCCGATTGGATTATGTCAGTGATTTGTTGGCACAGGATGGACCTAATTGGACCGTGTACTTGTCTGTTTTACTTGTATTGCAGTTTGGTGATGGACACGTTCCAGATGGAGTCACAGGTGCTGGTTGCAATTGAATGTTAACACTGACAGTAAAAATCAATGATGATGTGTGTGTACTACTGAATATTTTTCTGTAGCTATTGTTTGTTTATTTTGTATTTGAGACATGGTACTGCAAGGAAAATTCACTGGATCACTTTCTACAGAAGGCTATTTGTACGAGATCATTCTGCTGTTCAGATTGCTGGGTCTTTTGGCCAACATAAGATGTATATCAGTTTTAATAAAACCCCCATTTTTCAATAAATGTTTGTTTCCTCTTGATACTGTTGAAATGCAGGTACTGCCACGTGCTGTGTGCATGGGAAGCTCCCACAAACAGTAATTTAATGAGATAAATGAATTTACTAATTATATGAGGGCCACACAGTTAGCACAAAGCTGTTACAGCGCCCAGGGGTTTGAATTTGGCGCTAACTAAAGGTTCTTCCCGTGTCTGCATTGGTTTCCTCCCACCATTCAAAATGTATTGGGGGTTGTAGGTCAATTGGGTTTAAATGGGCTGAAAAGGCCTGTAAATGTGCTGCCTCCACGTCTAAATTTTTTTTTAATTGAGTTTAATACTGGGGTAAATATTGCCCAGAAGAGATGAATTTTGAATTGCTTCCTGAAAGCAGAACAGACAAAAGGGGATTCTGTTAAAACTTTTATGACAAATCAGTTAATACACAAAATTGCTGGAGAAATTCAGCATCCATAGGGGATAAGCTCTTTGTCAAGGTACGAGCAAGTGGCAGGCAGAAGAGCACAGGTGAACGGCCAAGAGGACATGGGGGGGTAGCTCTATGATCGAAGAGCTGGAGGAAAGAAGACAAGGGGAGAGGAGCAAGATATATGAGTGGAGCCTAACAGAAACCAGAGGTGGATATCAATGCCATCTGGTTGGAGGGTGCCCAGACAGAAGACGAGATATTCCTCTAATTTGCAGGTCTCAGTGGGCAGTGCATGAATCCATGGACAGACGTCAGCATGGGAATCAGGTGGCAATAAACCAGACACTTTGGGAGAATTGCAGTACACAAGTTTTCCCACGTTGTGATTTAATATTCTTGGACAGTTATTGTTCTTTATTCCCCGTGATGCTTCAGCCCACTATATCAGTGGTGCAGCCATTTCAAGTTAAAATCTGGGTTCACCTATTCCACAGCATCAAATATCCCCCTCAGCTGTGTCACTGAACTGACATTGTCCCCTCTGACAAGGAAAATAGTCTATGGGATAGTTGAAGGTAATGAAGCCATCAGCTAATATTTATCCGATCAATACTGGAAACACACCTGTAAAGGTTGGGCATGGTCGTTGGGGCAGGTGAGGGCTACAAATAAAACAACGAGAAATTATTACAACTGCTATCTTAAAAATGGCAGGAAGGAATGGATTAAAAAAATGTATAAACTTCACAGATTAAAGTGATTTCTCAAACTCCACTGCTCCAGGCCTGAGTGTTATATTTTATCCTCCAATGTTTCAAAGCCTAAGCAAAGCAGAAGGAAAAGTTTTTTTTAATTTGCCCAACTATCTACTGCTTTCCATGAATGTGGCCTGACCTGCTGATTATCAGGTCTTGTATCTTCATTGAATTTAGTGTTCGAGCAAGCATTCAGTTTCCATCTTAATAGCTGGAAGTAAAACATGCAAGTCTGCAGACGCCGTGATTAAAGTAAAAAACACATTGCTGGAGAAACTCAGCAGGTCAAACAGTGCCCTTTATATAGCAAAGGTAAAAATACATAACTGACGTTTCGGGCTTGAGCCCTTCAGCAAGGTATGGGAAAATGTCAGCAGGCGTCTGAACAAAAGGGTAAGGGGGAGGAGTGATCAGAAAGGCAGGAGGTGATAGTTGGAGAAGGGAGGGAGGAATGATGGCGAGGTGAATGGAGAGGGCAGAAAAGTCAATGTTAATTATGTCCAGCAGGAGAGGGCCCAGTCAGAAAATCAGGTGGTGTTCCTCTATGGGTTGCCTTGGTGGAATAATACACAAGGCCATGACAGACATCGGAGTACGGGAGGTCTCTATCACTGGTCCCCAGAAGTCCATAACAGGTGCACCAGATGCAGTAAATCAATCCTGCAGAAACACTTGAAAGGTCTGTTTGGGGCCCTGGACCATGGGGATGAGGTGTGAGCAGAAGTGTGGCCACAGGGGAAAGTGCTGGGGGGGGGGGGGGGGGTCATTTGGTAAGAAGGGATGAGTGCACAAGGGAGCAGTCCCTTCTTAAGGTGGAGAGAAGAGGTAGTGTGATCCTGTTGTAGGTGCCAGAAATTCCAGAGGATAATGTGTTGGATGCAGAGGCTGGTGGGATGGTAGGTGAGGACAAAGGATTATGTGTTTGTTGCATCCAGGGGCAGAGAGGATTACAGCAGATGAGCAAGAAATGGAGGAGATATAGCCGAGCGCTGAGTTGATAGTGATGGCTATACTTTGTGAGGAGATTCAGTATGTCACCAAAGACTCAAAAATTTCTACAGGTGTACGTGGAGAGCATTCTGTCTGGTACAGACACCAACTCTCATGACAAGAATAACTTCCAGAGCATTGTTAACTCAGCCTGCAAAATCGCAGGCACCAAACTTCACTCCAGAGGACATCTACATGAGGCAGCCTCTATCCTCAGAGACCACCCCCGCCCCACCACCACCCTGCTACCATCAGGAAGGAGGTACCAGAGCCTAAAGATGAGAACTCAACAGCACAAGGACAGCTTCTTTTCCATTGCCATCAGATTCCTGAATGAACAATGAACCAATGACACGGTTACACTCTATGTTTTGATTAGCCAGGGCATCAATCACAAGACACATGGACTCTCAGCCCATCACTCCAACTAGATACCAATTCCGTTCTCCAAAAGGACTGAAAGAATTAAAGCCCAACCAGTCCCATTTTTCAGGTTCCTGTCTGCACCACTACATCATTTGTCTTGCACTGTTAATATACATGTTTGCTCCCTGCAAAACACTGTATTTTATGACTTTTTCATGACAAATTCTGATTCTTGAGAAGACAGCAGACATTTCAGAAGATCTGGACTTGAAAAGAGGCAAAAGAAGTTGAGAAAGGGAATAGAATCCTTGCAGGGGACAGGGTACGAGGAGGTGTAATTGCAGGTTTGTAATAAATATTGGTGGAAAGCTTGTCTCCCAATATGGAGCCAAATCCAGAAAAGGAGAGAGTGTTGTTGAAGATGGGCTAGGTGTGTTTGAGATCAGGGTGGAAGGTGGCTGCAAAGTGAAGGAAGTTGGCAAACTCATTGTGGGTGAATGAGGCAGCCCCGATGTAGTTGCCAGAATACAAATGTTTTAGATGTGATAGAACAGGGGGTAAAAAAGGGGGAGGAGTTGCTCTGCTTGTTAAGGAGGACATTACTGCCGGGAGGTGGCAGGATGGTTTGGAGGGATCGTCCAGTGAGGCTGTTTGGGTGGAATTGAGGGGTGGAAGAGGCATGAGGGTACTAATAGGAGTGTATTATAGACCACCAAATGGGCCAAGAAAATTGGAAGATCAAATTTGTAAGGAAATAGCATATATGTGTAATAAACATAAGGTAGTGATCATGGGAGATTTTAACTTCCCTCACATTGATTGGGATACCCATACAGTAAGAGGCCTGGATGGGATAGAGTTTGTCAAATGTATGCAAGATAGTTTTCTTAATCAATACGTAGAGGAACCAACTCGGGACAGTGTAATACCGGATCTCCTATTAGGGAACGAGATAAGTCAGGAGTCTGAGGTTAATGTTGGAGAACAAATTGGGATTAGTGATCACAACTCTATTAGTTTTAGGGAAGAGCAAAGAAGGGCCTAAAGTTGAGGTTCTGGATTGGAGAAAAGCTAATTTCGAATGAATAAGAATGGATTTGGGGAGTATTGAGTGGGACATGATTTTTTCAGGAATGTATCTAAATGAAAAATGGAGAATATTCAAAGAAGAAATTTTGAGAGTACAGAGTAGATGTGTCCCAGTGAGCATCAAAGGAAAAGATGGAAGTCATTGGTTTTCAAGGAATATTAGAAATTTGGTTAGGAGAAAGAGGGAGGTGTACAAGAGGTATAAACAGCAGGGTGCTGAGAAATTGAAAGAGGACTACAAGGAGTGTAGAAAAAATCTTAAGGAAGAAATTAGAAAGGCCAAAAAGAGGCACGAAGAGGCTTTGGCAGACAGAGTAAGAATAAATCCAAAGGGTTTCTATAGGTACATTAAAAGTAAAAGATTAGTGAAGGATAAAATTGGACCCCTTGTAGATAGGGAGGGTGGGCTGAGTGAGAAGTCAGAGGAAGTGGGGGAAATTTTGAATGATTTCTTTTCCTCGGTATTCACTAAGGAAAAAAATATTGTACCAGTTGAAGTAAAGAAAAATAATGGGGAGGTCATGAATCATTTAAGGATAACTGAGGAGGTAGTGATGGCAATGTTAAAAAAGATAAAGGTGGACAAATCTCCAGATCTGGACAAAATATTCCCAAGGACACACAAGGAGACTAGTGTACAGATAGTGGGGGTCATTAGGGTCATTAACAGAGATTTTTAGGATGTCACTGGTCAAGGGGGTAGTGCCAGAGGATTGGAGGGTGGCTCATGTTGGTCCGCTGTTTAAGAAAGGGTCCAAATGTAAGCCTGGAAATTATAGACCTGTGAGTCTGACGTCTGTGGTGGGTAAGTTGATGGAAAGTGTTCTGAGGGATGGCATTTACAAATATTTGGAAGAACGGATTGATAGGAAGTAGTCAGCATGGTTTTGTCAGGGGTAGATCATGCTTAACAAACCTTATAGAGTTTTTCGAGGGGGTCACAAAAAAGATTGATGAAGGGAAGGCTGTGGATGTTGTCTATTTAGACTTTAGTAAAGCTTATGACAAAGTTCTCCACAGGAGGTTAGGAAAAAAGGTGGAGGCATTAGGTATAAATAAGGAGGTAGTTAAATGGATTCAGCAATGGTTGGATGGGAGGTGTCAGAGAGTAGTGGTAGAAAATTGTTTGTCAAATTGGAGGCTGGTGACTAGTGGAGTTCCTCAGGGATCGGTCCTGGGTCTACTATTGTTTGTTATATATATTAACGATCTGGAAGAAGGGGTGGTGAATTGGATAAGTAAGTTTGCAGATGATACAAAGATTGGTGGTATTGTGGACAGTGAGGAAGATTACCGTAGCTTAAAAAGATATAGGAAAGCTAGAGGAATGGGCTGAGAAATGGCTGATGGAATTTAATACGGATAAGTGTGAAGTGTTGCATTGTGGAAAGGAAAATCTAAATAGGTCATATACATTGAATGGTAGACAATTGAGGAGTGCAGAGCAACAAAGGGATTTAGGAGTTATGGTAAATAGTACCCTCAAAGTTTATACTCAGGTAGATAGAGTGGTGAAGAAGGCATTTGGAATGTTGGTCTTTATAAATCGGAGTATTGAATTCACGAGTTGGGATGTTATTATGAAATTGTACAAAACATTGGTGAGGCCAAGTTTGGAACACCATGTGCAGTTTTGGTCACAAAATTATAGGAAGGATATAAACAAAATAGAGAGAGTGCAGAGAAGGTTCACGAGAATGTTGACAGGATGTCAGGGTTTGAGTTACAGAGAAAGGTTGAACAGCCTGGGGCTTTTTTCTCTGGAGCGTAGAAAATTGAGGGGGGATTTGATAGAGATGTTCAAGATTTTAAAAGGGACAGAGAGAGTCAACGTGGATAGGCTTTTTCAATTAAGAGTGGGGGATATTCAAACCAGAGGCCATGGTTTGATATTGAAGGGGGAAAATTATAAGGGGAACATGAGGGGAAATTTCTTCACACAAAGGGTGGTTGGGATGTGGATGTGGTTGGCAGAGGTGGTTGAAGCAAGGACGTTATTTACATTTAAGGAAAGACTGGATAATTACATGGAGGGGAAAGGATTGGAGGGGTATGGACCAGGTGCTGGTCAGTGGGACTAGGAGGGTGGGGATTTGTTCCGGCATGGACTAGTAGGGCCAAACTGACCTGTTCTGTGCTGTATATGGTTATAGCGGAGGAAGAGTTGAGGGGCCTTGCCTATGTAGGTTTGCAGCATGGATTGCTCCGTAAACAGGCAGGCGCAGCTGAGACCAATTTTGAGGAAGTGAGATTAAGGAGAAGCTGTTTTAAAGAGAGGACAGGTTCTTCCAGGCAGAGGAGGTGGTGGAGGAGGGTAACAGTCGAGGATGACCAGTGTGGTCTCTGGTCCAGAAAGAAGCAAAGTGCTTTAAGATTTTCTGTATGGGGGATGGAGGTATAAAGGGATTGGACATCCATCGTGAAGATGAGGTGGTCCAGTCAGGGAATCTGAAGTCTGAAGAGATGGAGGCATGTGAGGTGTCGTAGGTGAGGAGGGATTGGACTGAGGAGAAAGTTTAGTCTTATCTTGATGATCCTAATTTGGTGGGACAAGAGTAAGTGGAAACAATGGGTCTACCCAGATGATTAGGTTTGTGTATCTTGGGTAGAAGGTAGAAATAAGTGGAGCAAGGATGGAGACAATGAGGTTGGAGGTCATGGGAGGGAGGTGACAAGGTTGGAGACAGTGGCCTGATATGTAGTGATGGGGGTCCCATGGAGGAGGAGGAGGTGGTGTCGGACAGCTGTCATCTGGCCTCAGCATGGTACAGGTCAGTGTGCCAGACCTCACCACCACCCTTGTCTGTGAGTTTGATGGTGAGGTTAGGATTGTTGCTGATAGAGTGGAGGGCGGAGCATTCATTGGAAGCAAGATTAGAATGAGGGGAGTGGTGAAGTTGATGTCTTGGCATCAATTAGAAACAAAAAGATCTGAGTGGGCAGCTGGCCAGGACAAGGTGTCCTAGAGGAAGGCGGCAGCTGCCAGAGAAGGGATCTTGGTGAAGGGAGAAGAGAGTGAGCCATAATCATTTTAGAAGCTCCCGGGACAACAGAAGAAGTTTGGCATTGTGGCGTACCAAATTCCAGTGCTTCCTTTTCACCTCCATTATTCACCTGACCCCAATGATATTTCCATCCTACACACAGAATTTCACTTCATGTCCAGCATCTCTTGCAAGTCTATAGCCATTGCACCCAAGCAGGGACCATTGCCACGTCCATTATCCCAATTTCTCCACAGGTAGTACCTTCCAATGGTTACTTCAACTGAAAATTTCCAATCTCCTCCTCCCACCACCCCCCCCCCCCCCCCCCCCACCCTCCGCTCCATGTAGTTGTCAGGGTTTCTTGATGTCTAGATTAGATGGACTATTTCAGATTTATTGTCAGAGTACATGCATGGCATCACATATATCCCAGAGATTCTTTTTTTCCTGCAGGTGAGGCAGAATTACTAGTAGTGCAATATACACTTGCAAACAAAGAAATGTAAACAAACCGACTGCAATACAGATAGAAAAAAAATCAAAGTGTAAAAGTAAGAGCCCTTAAATGAGTCCCTAATTGAGTTTGTCGTCGAGGAGTCTGATGGTGAGGGTAGCAGCTGTTCCTGAACCTGGTGGTGTGAGGCACCTGTACCTCTTTCCTGATGGCAGCCGTGAGAACAGAGCAGATCCTTGATGATTGCTGCTGCTCTCCAACGGCAGCGTTCCCTGTCGTTGTACTCAATGGTGGGGCTGAGGTTGTCCTGGGCTGTGTTCACCACCTTTTGCAGGGCTTTATGCTCAGGGGTATTGGTGTCCCCAAATCAGCCAGTCAGCGCACTCTCTCCACCACACGTCTGCAGAAATCGGCTGGGAACTTTCACAAAGTGGTCTGAGCTGTTATGCAAGGCCAAATTACAGAAAGGAGTTGCATACAAGAGCAGTGTGGGGTAACATTTGGTGGAGTGGGTTGTTTGCTGTTCATTTGTCCCCATAATACATTCCCACAGGAGTAACGTTGGCCTAATCAGACTTGCAAACAAGTGTGAGTAGTTCTCAGTTCTGGTCAGAAGAGCTGAAGGCATTGGAGGAGCAACAAGAACAGGTACCAGCATGGATGAAGGGCAAGTTACAAGGCTCGGGCTGAGTGAAGGTTTAATTGTAGCACATACCCAGGGTCTGGGCAGAGAGGATAGCAAGGCCTGTTCCCTTTTAACAGAACAGCAATCAGGTATAAACAAGGATAAAAGCAACAAGGAAAAACTCAGGAACAAAAAACATGCTGGAGGAACTCAGGATGGTCTTGCAGTGTCCATAAGAGGTAAAGATACAACTGGTTTCAGGCCAGAGCCCCTCAAGGAAAATCTCAAGCCTAAAGCACAAGGGCAGGAGTCAAAAAAAAGCAGCACAAAACAATGACAGATAGGTGGAACTAGTTGATCTTGTGGCAAGTTAGTGCCAAACGATCTAAACTAGAGACCATTCAACCCTTCTCAAATTTGGTATACCAATCACATCCACATTGCAGAAGGAAGGTCTGGCAGTTGAGTCAAGGTGGATCCTCAAACATGCAGCACAAGGGAAATTACTGGGAGCTTGACCACTTAATTTTGACAGACAGCACAGTTACAGGCCTTCCAGCCTACAAGCCCATGCCACCCAAATACACTAAACTACCAACCCCTGAACATGCAGACACAGGAGAATGTATGAACTCCTTATAGATACGAAGCTGATTAAAAAAATAATCCCAGTCACTGGCACGTTCATAGCATTGCGCTAACGGCTATGCTAATCCAGCCACACATCAGTAACCACTGGCGAGGGGCCAGAAGACCAGAGAGTGGCCAGTGTTCGCCATTCAAGGAAGGCAAGCGAAGACAAACCAGGGAGGCCAACAGTGATGAGGAAGTTACTGGGGGGCAATTCTGGGAGACAGGACCTACTTGTATTTGAAAAAGCAAAAGACCAATTTAGAGATAGTGAGCATCCCAAATTAAAATTGGTTTTTGAAGAGCCAAAGGCAGTAGATATTGTTGATATGGGACTGTAATGGGATCCTGGAAGGGGGTATCCCATAGGATCCAACCTTCCAGACCAGTTTAGCATGCAGGATCTCATTTCCTAGATGGGGTGCTGCAGATATTGGCATTGGGTTAACCATCCAAGTTGTTTATGGAGGTCATTGGCACTAGAAATGGATGTGGAAGCTATGGAAGGGGTATAGAGGAGATTTACGAAGATGTTGTCTGGATTGGAAAATGAGGCAGAGCTCGTGGTTTTCCCTTTGGAGCAAAGGAGGTGGTGGTAACAGAAGTCTACAAAATTTTAAAACTCATAGAAAAAGGTGGACAGCCAGCACCTCCTTCCCACGGCAGGAGTAGCAAACACCAGAGGACATCTGTACAAAGGTGAAGGGAGAAAAGTTTAGGGGAGACATCAAGGGCAAATTTTTTTTTTAATTAAAAAAAAAACCAGAGTGGTGGGTGCCTGAAGGCAGTTCCAGGGGTGTGATGGAGGCTAGAACAATAGGGATATTTAAGAAACTCAAACAGGCACATGGATGAAAGAAAAATAAAAGGTTATGGGATAGGGAGGGTTTCCATGTTGTGGGGGGTAGGAATATATAGGTTGGCACAACATCATGGGCCAAAAGGCCTGTATTGTAATGTTCTATGTAAATGGTGAACGTAGAGATTTGTGTAGTTCCGATAACCTCACTGCAGGGATGAGCACCAATCTAAAAATGATGCAGAAAACAAAAATCACAAACAAAGCACATTACCAGGCCTGGAGGAGAGATTGGAAAATTCACCTCCCCCTTACTCAAATGCCATGGAATAGCCAAGGTTTTTACCCACCCCCCTCCCAGGATAACAGTGTTCAAAACTAGACATAGGTTTCAGGAAAGAGGGCAAATATTTAAAGGGGACATCTTTAGGCAACCTCTAAAATGGGGCATAGTTAGCCTAGCTGTTAGTCCAACACTGTTACACCAGCAATTGGGACTGGGGTTCAAATCCTGTGCTGTAAGAGTTTGTACATTTTCCCATCTGCTTAGATTTACCCCAGGGCTCTGGTTTTCAACCACTCTTCAAAACATTAGTTCAATTGCAAGTAAGTGGGCAGCATGGGCTTGTGGGCCAAAAGGCCTGTTACTGAGCTGCATGTCTAAATTTAAATCTTCCACACACCCAAGAAGAAAGTGGGTATATGGAACAAGCTGGTAGAGGAGAGTACAATTAATGTTTAAAGACACTTGGAAAGATTCAATGATACAAGACAACTTGGGCAAATGGAACTAGCTCAGGCAGGCAATGTGGAGCATGGACAAAACTAGGCCAAGAGACCCATTTCTGTGCTGTATTACTGATCTCCTGTACACTTAAAGATCTGGCTCTAGTGGCATTTACAACTAAAAAGAAATCACTAACCCTTACCTAGTACTTCAACTGAGGGCCTATTTCCTCAACCTATGGAAGTCTGTACAGTTGCATCAATTTTAGATATGCAGACACAGTAAAGAGGCCCTTCCAGCCCATGAACCCATGCTGTTCAAATACACCAACCCCATGTTTTAAAGGGTTGAAGAAACTGGAGCATATTAAACCCCTTGCTGACATTTCCGGTTCTGTAACAGCAATGCTACATTAACAAAACAGTTTTGATTTGAGCACAGGATGAAAAGTAAAAACAGTTGAAGTAGAGGAAAGGAAGCCACTCTTGCCTATTTCAAGGTTCATATCCTTTCTCTGCCCCTCCACATTGATCAGTGCCAGGCTTACCATCCAAGTTGTTCATAGATGCCATTGCAAATGTGGAAGCTATGGAGAAGGTGCAGAGGAGATTTACCAAGATGTTGCCTGGATTGGAAAATTACTGCAACCGACTTGAAGGGCAAATTTGAAACAACTTGCACCACTTTAAACCTCAAGTTTTCATTTGAGGACATTTCCCCACCCCCGACAAGTTTTATTGTAATGTTCTCCACACACAAGACTTCTAGGTAAGCAACATTTTGTCTTTAATTGATTTAAAATATAGAATATCCAAAAACATGCCTTTAGAGACTATGAAATAGTGCATCAATTTGATAAGTTTAAAAAAAATCAAAGTTAAATTATTCTTCAAAACAAGGATGGAAAGATCACTAACAGGATAAAAGGGCCAAGTGTCAAAAGTAGAGTGTACTCAGGGGGAAAAAGTGTTCCTATTTAAAGAAGGGCTTCAAATCAAGAAGTAGTTGGCACACCACCAAGACAGTTCCAATACTACAGTTCACCTGGCAGTTGATCTATGCATAACCAGGATTGATCTGGGGTACAAACTACAAAGTTGGGGGGGGGTTTCCCCCTGCAGTCCCCCTAAACTGCATCGAATTGTTCTGTGCTAGCTTATTTCACCAAAACAACTTTCCTGGATTAAGAGCATCACTTCTACAAGTTTAATGTGTTCAATTAAAACAAAACGAGTGAAGTGTCCATTATAAATGCTTCCGATTGTTAAACAACAAGTCACTAAACCAAATCAGGAGGACATTTTTTCCAGATTCCTACACTGAAAGCACTTGGGCCCTCACTAACTTGCACCAAACATTTCCTGTGACGCATAGGAGATGTAGAGGAAGCCATCAGAATCCCTGAATTCTTGGTCCAATTCACCAATGGTGGCAGACATATTGGCAAGGCTCCTGTTCTTCACTACAACGTAGAATGTTTGAGTGGGTGTCAGATCCAAACGGTTGCTGGCGAGAGAACAAAACTCAGGTACATACAAAGCTAGTGAGAATGCATATTTATTATCATGACACCAACGTTTCAGACTTGAGCACTTCAAGATAGGGAAAAATGTCATCAGGTGTCTGAACAAGAGTAGAGAGAGGTGGTTGCAAAGGTAGGAGGTGATGGGTGGAGAAGGGAGGGAACAGCAGTGATCAAGGGGAGGGAACAGCAGTGATCAAGGGGAGGGAACAGCAGTGATCAAGGGGAGGGAACAGCAGTGATCAAGGGGAGGGAACAGCAGTGATCAAGGGAGGGGAACAGCAGTGATCAAGGGAGGGAACAGCAGTGATCAAGGGGAGGGAACAGCAGTGATCAAGGGGAGGGAACAGCAGTGATCAAGGGGAGGGAACAGCAGTGATCAAGGGGAGGGAACAGCAGTGATCAAGGGGAGGGAACAGCAGTGATCAAGGGGAGGAACAGCAGTGATCAAGGGGAGGGAACAGCAGTGATCAAGGGGAGGGAACAGCAGTGATCAAGGGGAGGGAACAGCAGTGATCAAGGGGGAGGGAACAGCAGTGATCAAGGGGAGGGAACAGCAGTGATCAAGGGGAGGGAACAGCAGTGATCAAGGGGAGGGAACAGCAGTGATCAAGGGGAGGGAACAGCAGTGATCAAGGGGAGGGAACAGCAGTGATCAAGGGGAGGGAACAGCAGTGATCAAGGGGAGGGAACAGCAAGTGATCAAGGGGAGGGAACAGCAGTGATCAAGGGGAGGGAACAGCAGTGATCAAGGGGAGGGAACAGCAGTGATCAAGGGGAGGGAACAGCAGTGATCAAGGGGAGGGAACAGCAGTGATCAAGGGGAGGGAACAGCAGTGATCAAGGGGAGGGAACAGCAGTGATCAAGGGGAGGGAACAGCAGTGATCAAGGGGAGGGAACAGCAGTGATCAAGGGGAGGGAACAGCAGTGATCAAGGGGAGGGAACAGCAGTGATCAAGGGGAGGGAACAGCAGTGATCAAGGGGAGGGAACAGCAGTGATCAAGGGAGGAACAGCAGTGATCAAGGGGAGGGAACAGCAGTGATCAAGGGGAGGGAACAGCAGTGATCAAGGGGAGGGAACAGCAGTGATCAAGGGGAGGAGGAATGGCTGGGTGAAGAGAGGGAGTAAAACTGGAAAGGGAAGAGAAGAGCAGGTTGGTAGAAACCTGAAAAGTTGATGTTAATGCCATCTGGCTGGAGAGTGACCAGACAGAAAATCTGGTGTTGTTCCTCAAATTTGTGGGTGGTCTTGGTGGGAAAGTCCACAAGGTCATGGACAAGCAAGTACAGGACTACTCCACAACCAAAATGCCCCTACCTCACACCCATAGGCCTCCATTTTCTTGCATCCATGTGTTTATCTAATAGTCTTTTAAATGTCCCGAGTCTACCCTCACCCCCAGCAATGTATTCCAGGCACCCACCACTGTAAAGAAAACTACTTCCAACATCCCTAAACACTCCATCACTCACCCCATATCTTTGCTCACTTAAAGGAAGTAATCACGACACACCCCTAATAAAACCAAAGAATTTGGAAATCAATGGGCACTTAGCACAAGTAAACAATTTCTCCAATTAAAAAGTTATTTAGAATAAAAGAATGTCCCAACTCATTTCACACAATTCTACCCTCACAGGCCCGGATCACCCATTCAGATCGGAGGGCACCTGAGTTA